>NC_139959.1:13934712-14132212 GCF_963454915.1 Gymnoscopelus microlampas | reverse complement strand
CCCACATTGTGGAACTGTTAAGTAGGGAATACAGGTCAGAATTGAAATGATTATTGGATCGGTGTATTCACATGCACACGCACGTACGTGCGCTCGCGCACACACACACACACACACACACACACACACACACACACACACACACACACACACACACACACACACACACACACACACACACACACACACACACACACACACACACACACACACACACACACACACACACACATAAATAAGTCTTGGAAGGTGGCTCTCTAATAATAAGACTCAAAGTGACTGCAACATTTTAAATAGAAAATGTATGAATTTAAAAATAAGAAATATGTTGATATACAGTACTGTAGAGTCAAAATGCATTTCTTTAAGGGTCTGTACTGTACAAATGCCCTGGTAGGGGGGATGTGTACAGAATCAATGAGCAGAGTATTGGTTACAGTGTATTTGCAGAACCTGTATAGAATATAACACTGAACACCAAACAAACTTTCTAAGGCAAAAGCCAAGCATCCAACTGAACCCGTCTTGATCTTTACAGTCTTAGTCTTTATAGTTCACTATTCTTGTGATTGTCTTATTTTACTCATAGATTGTGAATGTAAAACAATTACTGCTGACACTAATCCCTACATTTCCTCTATAAACACAGTCAATTATTCATTATTGCAATAAGAATTATGATGAATAATTAACTGTATTGACAGTAACAGACTGTATTGACAGTAACTATGAGAGTGTGAAAATGGACTCAAATTAGGCCGCATTTTTACCTTCTCAGAGTTAAAGGATTGTGTTATTCATGTAGAGAGCAGTGTTTTACCTGGTTGAGCACAGCCAGGAGGTGTTGTGAGAAGGCACACACTGCCGCCACCAATGACTGACAGAACACCATGTCACGGCGTAACTGGATCTCTGAGTCTGGGGCAGAATATAATGTGAGAATATTTGAGAGTTGGAAAAATGCAGGGATGAGAGGGAGAGAGAGATAGCATTGAAGGTTGATATTAAAACATAAATGGTTATGGCGGTGGTAATATACTGTGTAATTTAATGCTCTATATAAAAGTAAGTGAATAGATGACTAGACGTGTAAAATGACAGGAAAAAAGGTTGGGAGGTAGAGAATGAAAGAAATTAGGTGGCATTAGTTGGTGGTATGATAACTAAGCTGACTTATTTGGGTCAGTTTATTCAAGGGGGCAGTTTCTGGAGCTTTAAAGATGGTAATTAAAAGCCTCAGTCAATTTTATCATCCTCCCCAGGATATTAAATATTCTATCAGAAGTACATGAGAGCACATGACAGGTGTGCCTGAGCGGAAAATAATTGGCTGCCATAATTTCCTGAAAAATGAACACCCCTCCCCACTCGGGCGAGGGCACCAAAGAAGTTTATCAGTTTTCCGAATGATCTCGCAAACCCCTCAGGAATTCATAATGTGCAGCATTTAGTGGGTGCAGATTCCTCTGACACTATTAGCCATTCCCTCTATTGAGTATTGAATTTTTCTGCGCGGTTATTATTACTCTGTTTTTTTAAGCGGTTCGAAAACGGGCGCCTGAGGCCTGTTCACATCAGCATAATTCTAAGACGAATTTGTGTCTGACTGTGGTAGTGGTATTATTGCCAAGAGCTAAATATAATATGGATCAGATGCCATGTTAGTTTATGATTTAGAGGAGTTGTTGAGCTCATAACAGTAAGCATGTCTGCTTTGAAGTTGATATTTCTGTCTTTGTTACCACTGACTACTACTACAGTATACATGAGTGTTGGAACAAAGAAGTGGATCCTGCACAGCTTGCAGATATAACATTTATTTTAATTTAATTAGGTAACCGCCTCTTTTTCTATCTTTCTTTCTCTATGCCTCTCAAACTATACAAACCAATACTATCTTTATTAGTTTGTATAGTATAGTCATATGAGATCAGACACAGAGTATAGGACCAACCTGTATACTGAAGTAAGACCAAGAGCACTCGTGTCTTCACCTCTAGGAAAAGGAAACAAACAAGATCATCAATCAAACATTAATGATCAAATAATACCCCAGACGTCCATATATAAACTCCCTAAAAACCTTTCCTCCGCTGCTGTGTCTGCACATTACGGCTGTGACCCATAAGGCCAGCCAAGCCTGCAGAAGCCATAAGCAGTGTGGGAGACATGACCACTCTCCTTCAGCCAAGGCAGCTCCGTCCCAACTCCCTGGCTGTTTATCTTCACATGTGAGGGAAGTCCAAACATCATAAGGCCAGGCACAGAGAAAGATAATAACATAAATCTGTATTGTTTATATTCATATCAGAACGACTGGTACTAATGTACAGAACAGTAAAAACCTTGGCAGGACGTTGCTCAAAGGAATAAAAAGCTATTATGACGAGAGGTACAGTACAGCAAGCAGTGCACACAAGCCAGGCTGCATTAGTTCTGCTCATAACGGCCAGCTCATCTTTCCCAGGAGTATAATGTGACTAGCCAAGGATTTAGGTTGTTTGTATGTGTGCCTCTCTCTGTGTGTGTGTGTGTGTGTGTGTGTGTGTGTGTGTGTGTGTGTGTGTGTGTGTGTGTGTGTGTGTGTGTGTGTGTGTGTGTGTGTGTGTGCGTGTGCGTGTGCGTCTCTGCTTAATCTGTGCGCCAACAAACACAAAAACCACGCTCCCATTGGGGACAGGGGAAGGCTAAGGTCCTTGCCTAGATAAATAGTGGTGAATCAAGGAATGCTCACAGCGCACAGGTCCTCAGCTCTATAAGTCACTGGGCTTCAGGCCCAACTGTTATGACTTTCCAGTTTATGTATGGAAGAGCTCAGGGAGATCAGTGTATTTAGTAGTCTGGGAGAGTTATGTTTGCAGTAAATAAGATGCAGGACACTGGAGAATTTGTCAATGTAACATATAGATATTAAATATGACCTCCCATGTACTGCCAGTATTACAAATAGTGCATGTACTGTAACTATGTCTGAGCATGTGCATGTGTGCATGTGGCTGAAGACTTGTGTGCGCGTGTTAGTGTGTGTACATATGGACAGATGCTTGTAGATCTTTGAATAGCGGAAGTATAAAATAGGGCTTAAGTGGTTAATGATCATTAATTACACTAATTACATTAATTACAATAACATAATATATGTGATTCTGAAAGTTTATTTTGTACTTTGACTTAAGTAAGTAATTTACTTAAGTCAAATGCAGGACTTTTACTTGTAACAAAGCATCTTTACATCTTTTACTTAAGTCCGAAATCGGAGTACTTCTTCCACCACTGGTAGACCAAGGGTTCCCAAACTTTACAGGCTACGACCGCCCCCCAAAAAAAAACATATTTGTACTGGGAACTCCACACCCTGACAAGCATTTGGAATAGTAGGCATTACATTTAGTTTGACTCAGTTCCACAGATAAATATTGTGAAAATAGCCAAACTACAAGCTCACAACGCCTCGCAGATCGTCTATTTTCACAACGTTTGCCACTTTCTCACGTAATGCGTACACTAATCATCTGGGGACCCGCCAAAATAATTTGGGGACCCGACCCCCAGTTTGGGAACCATTGTGGTAGACGGAGACGCGCATGCTAACCTTCAACAAACTTGGCAATGGTGTGCGTGAGGGTTTGAACGCTGCCAGGCAGATTCCAGGGATCCTGTTTGACGTGAAGACGGAGCTTCTTAGTGCAGTTCACCCTGGGCTCCATCTCCTGCTGGAACTCTGATAGATGCATACACACACACACACACACACACACACACACACACACACACACACACACACACACACACACACACACACACACACACACACACACACACACACACACACACACACACACACACACACACACACACACACACACACACACAGATAAACAAATTAGTTTGGGCCAAATAGAGTTATGAGGCAGAGTTTTTGCATAAAGTGAAAGCAGATTATATGACAAACTGCCCTCATCCACCTCTTGCATTATTCATGAGTCAGAAAAGATGGAGAGAGAGAGACAGTGGAAGAGGAGAGATGTTCTATTGGTGGGACTCAACTCATTATTTTACTCTTTTTCCCCAATGAACTTCTGCCCCTCTCTTTTTCCATTATATTCATCTGAGGGAACTTCTGTCTCTCTCACATTCTAGCTCTCTTTTCTCCATCTCTCTCTCTCTCTCTCTCTCTCCCTCCCTCCCTCTCTCTCCATCGTATCCCCCTTCCATCTATCCTGTCTTTCTCTCCTAATGTAGTCACCAAACGAGACCCTGGTGTTAATGAGTGCTTCATTATTCAGGCTGTTTCATTAGTGTGACCCAATACAGAAATTCGGTTTCAGACTGTCTGGTATCTCGTCTCATCTTGGCAGTGGCAGAACGCTAACACAGGAGCACGTCAATCTGATGCTACTGATATAGGAACGAGACAGAGGGGCTTGTAATGTTTACTTTGTTTGAGTTTACTTTGGAAACCGAGAGGGAGCTCAGATATGTGATAACAGGGTGGCCCTTTCAGGGAGGCTTCAAGGGGATTTGACATGTGTGTTTGTGCTTGTGTGTATCCGAGACGAGTGGTGTGGCATAGCGTGTGCGTGCGTGCGTGCGTGCGTGCGTGCGTGCGTGCGTGCGTGCGTGCGTGCGTGCGTGCGTGCGTGTGGTGCGTGCTTGTGTGTATTTTATATTTGTATGTTTCTGTACTGTATGTACACGAACACACATGACCAGATACAGGAATGCTCCACTTAGTTAGATAATCCTATTTCAACCACACACACACATAACTGGCACAGAAATGAGGGCATTTGGTTATGCACACAAACACCCTCATTCACACAGATATCCGCAGACCCATATAAACAAAAACCCACTTTCAAATCAATGTATTCACACTCACAAGAGACCGATATGAGAGGAGAACTGGGTGTGAAATGGGGATGTGTGTTTGGACGATCCACATTTGAAAACATACCACATAACTCATTAATCTGCTCCTGTGCTCAGACTTACAGTCAGAGAACCTCCTTTGCCTTTTTCAGTAATTCACATTCAAGGACACAGAGCTATTTTGTTTTGGTTCTATTAGACCTGAGCGAATGCCTTATACTGTATGCTGTTCTTTGCCAAGTCTGGCGACCTTGTGTTTATCACTCAGACACAAAAACAACCATGCCTTTGAGCATTGCATTTTGCTATCTAATCTCCAAAATGAGTCGACTCATCGAAACAGAATTCTATAGACACAGCCATTTTATTTTTATGCCAGGAAGCGATGGAGATACATTTAGCTTCTCCAGTTCCTTCTACAGTTTCCAGTAAGAGATAATATAAAGCAAAGCAATGGACAATGTTGATGTTATACATCAGCAGGTGGCAGTGAGACAATACAGTTACAAACCAAATCATGCGGACACAAGCATTCCTACGGTGACACCTTCCCTGCTGGCTGATAAGCAACCCTACAATAAACCACAGGGCGGAGGTGAGTAGACACTAAAGTGGGCACTGGTCCCATTCCATTGTGCGCTGAAGAGAGAACAAGGGCACAGTGGGATAGCTTTGGGGTAACAGGGGACGATGGAAATAAAATAAGGGAGAGATGAAGGACAGAGGAGGATGGGAGGAATGGGACTTTGCCCTTTTCAGCAGCTGGAATCTACCTACCACCCCCGTACACACACACACACACACACACACACACACACACACACACACACACACACACACACACACACACACACACCATGACAGGATGTTGCAGCTCCATTGCGCGGGAGGCTGCAGTGTTTTCAGTGTGAGCTATGTTTTCTCTACAGTGTTGTGTATCTGTGCATGGTTGGATTCTGGAGTCCCTCCAATGTTATCTTACTTCTCCCAGTCTCCACCGTGCAGCCCAGCAAGGCCTCTGAAAGCACAGATACAACTACAATACACCCCCCCCCCCCCCACACTCACACACACAGTAAAAAAGAAATCACCATATTTACAGGAAACCCATAGGCAGAAATAAAACACAGAGTTTGACAGGAAAGTGCAGGATGGCAGTCAAGAAAGAAAGAAAGCATCAGCCTTTTATTTCACGCTGAAAGATTAACTTCCATGTTTGTATGTTATTTTTTTCTATTTTCATATACAGTACAGGCATAAAAAAATGGTTTCATAAGAGAAACACCTGTTATTGCTCAAGCGGTGATGCACTGTGAAACGACATGGTGTCATGGAAGAAAAATCTCAAAGTAGACAGATGCAGGTTGAGAGCAGAACAGAGCAGGAAGTGGAGAGGAATGGGCTTGACAGGGCCGTGCACGAGAGAGAGGGAGAGAGAGAGAGAGTGAGGGAGAGGGAGAGGGAGAGGGAGAGGGAGAGAGAGAGAGAGAGAGTGTGCTGTCTTTAGAGTACCTTGTAATCCTCGGCCAGGCGTGAAACACTTGGTCTGCTCAAAGGCTCGAGCGACCACGGCGCCTCTCAGCATGCTTATGATAGAGTCCACCTTGAAGGGAGGGGAAAGGATGTGATTGTGGACATACTGTAATACTGTGCATGAGTCAGGTTCACAGGATCCAAATGCTCAACGCAATGTGTCTACATGCGTGTAAAGCTGGCAGTTAAGTGGAAGGGAAGGCAAAAAGTGCTGCCTGCACACATACAGTATAACACAACACATGGTCTGGTCGCTCTCTCCCCTCTCTCTCTCCCTCTCTATCTCACACACACACACACACACACACACACACACACACACACAGTCCCACAGAGACCCAGTGAATACAATTGCTATGCAGTATATAAACAAAGCGTGGGGGGAAGCTGCTCTACAATAAAACAAATGGCCGGAAGCAGCTCAGAACTGCAGAGGCAGCACAGCGTGATTTCGGCTCTTTCACTGCCGATGGAGACGTCCTCATTCAAAAACTTTGTTAAAACGCTTCCTCGCGGGTATCGCGTCAGAGGAAAAAGGGTCACAGCCTCAATGTCAACCTTTGCCCAGAAGGTTACAGGCAAGGTCAAGGGTCACAGCTTAGGGCATATCCCAATTTCCCTTTCCTACGCATGAACCATGACACGAAAGCAGCAGGGGTCAAGGGTCAAGAGAGGAGAAACATACATTTGCTAATGTGTTTCCATACAGAATCAAAAACAAATACAAGTCAAAGTTACTGAAAATGTAGTAATTATCTAATATGGCCAACACACAAATGTGTGTGAGGAGGAATTAATTGGCATAATGACTAAATTGGGGAGAAAACGGGGCAAAAAAAGCGTTTCAATCAGACTGCCCTGATGTCCCACAAGCGACAGTGTGCTGCTGTGCAGCGATGAAGTTCAACCCTCAAACATTTGTTCGCTCTATCCACATTTGAACGAGTTTTTGCGGCTGTGTCCGAAACACCCCAAACAATTTGTATTGGTCACTGCTCTGCGCCCATTTCTGGAATGACTGTCAGGAGCTTTATTAAGAGTTAAAGGGGCTACACCATGAATTAAAAAAATAAATAATAATATTTAATATCATATTGTTTATGTCCCTCAAACGTTTTTCAAAAGGTTTGAGCCTAAATCAAGCCTCAGATATACTCATTCCAACTAACTTCTCTCTGGCTTATAAAGCACTTTCACCTGCAATACCACATTGTCCTGTTTGGCACGGGGCGCTATTGAGCCAGTTTGTATGCATGTTATGTCCTGGTTCTGTGTGGAAAAGGTTAAAAAAAAAACGGGAGGAATTGTTCCCAGACGTGACATAGGCAGGGGGAACAAATCTGACGGACTGTTTTCAGACCAATTTACATAAAAAACACAGATAGCCTATGATAGCCTGCATGCTCGAAGTCGGGTATTTGTTGGAACAGAATTGAGGTGGGGGAGACCAAAAACACACAAAAATGAAGAAAAAGTTAAAATTCATGGTGTAGACCCTTTAAGGAAAAACTATTTGATGCTCAAATGGCATAGTAGATGCTGGACGGACAACAGGATTGTTTGAACTGTCTAGGCATACTGTGTGTTTGTGCATGCATGCATTTAAGGAGTACATTTCTGTGTGTGTGTGTGTGTGTGTGTGTGTGTGTGTGTGTGTGTGTGAGTGAAAGAGAGATTGTGTGTGCACCGTAGCTTGGTGAAGAGACATTACTCGATCCTCTCATTCATTGTTATTATTTATTGTCATAATTATTCGTTTGTTTGTTGTTTGCACCCCTATTTAATTTGACTGGTTCGGGCTATGGTTGTTATGACAGGCAATGCTACAGTACATGCTGTATCAGAACAGTTTCGCGCACATTTTCGTCAACAGTTGGCCTCGTCCGCTGGCTGTCAGGAACCGGTGTTAGCAGCTCTACCTTAAGGAACTACAGGGGACCATCATTAGTTACACCACACACCAGTCTCATGATTTAAATCATGTGTCACATGCCATGTCATTTGACGTAATTCATTAGCCATACCAACCAAAACAATTACGTGTCATACATCATCCACCATAGGTCATATGATGTAAGTCACAAGTCATACATCTTCTGTCCAACATCATTTATTTACACATCATTAGTCACAATCCCCAAGTCATAATTCATTTGCTTCATTCATTCATATGGTTGGTCGTCAGTGAGCAAATGACTCACCTGGCTGAAAAGATGTTCCAGGAAGCTGTGCAGTTTCTTCTGCTTGTCATGGGACAGCCAAACACTCGTGGGCATCTCATCTCCTACAGGGGAGCATTTCAGCATTAGTCAGTACCGTATCGTTGCTGTCGGGCAGAAAACTTTTAACTCCATATTTCTTGTTTTTATGGGGGTTTTTTTCATAAATGAATGCCCTATAGTAAGCTTTGTCAAATGACAGCGTCACCCAAGAATAACGGATTGCCGAATAGCCGATCTACAAGCTCACAACACGTCACAATGTGATGTTTTGTGAGCTTGTAGAGCTGCTATTTCTTCTATTCTTAAAAAAAAAATGAAAATAGCAATGCCAGGTTGAAAATGGTTCATGCTGTCTGTGGGTTTTATAAAGATTTACCCAATGAAAAGTTTAAACAAGAGATTGTGACTGCAAAATAATTACATTCAATCAATTGGAACACAGGGTTTTCATAAACATGCATTACATGCACAAAACACAAACATGAAACACATGCAATTGTGAACGCACACACACATGCGTTTGCTTGCAAACATACACTTCAACACAAACCTCTCCCACCACGTGCACTGCTGCTCAATTAGCATGTGTTATCAATTTAGAATCAACAGAGGCATGTTTTGGCAGGTCTTAAGTGAGTGTCGTGTGTGTCTGAATGTTTTAAGTGTGTGTGTGTGTGTGTGTGTGTGTGTGTGTGTGTGTGTGTGTGTGTGTGTGTGTGTGTGTGTGTGTGTGTGTGTGTGTGTGTGTGTGTGTGTGTGTGTGTGTGTGCACGTGCGTGTGATTAACTTCTGATGAGGGCATATCTGACATCACACAGATGTGAAGTGCGGACGTGACTGTGTGTGTGTGTGTGTGTGTGTGTGTGTGTGTGTGTGTGTGTGTGTGTGTGTGTGTGTGTGTGTGTGTGTGTGTGTGTGTGTGTGTGTGTGTGTGTGTGCGCGTGACAGAGACAGCTACAGTACGGAGGGAGAGACGAGGGGGGGGATATTTGACTGGACACACAGCTGTGGAAAATGTTAACCGAAACCCTTGTGAGTGCTGTGGCCGAATGCCTGCCATAATCAATTAGTTTCATCTTCAGGCCTTGTTTTTGTTCTTGGGCCCTAAAAGGTATAATCATGCAGTTAGATTGTAATCATGACCTGTCAGTTATGGGACCATCATTCTATGTTGTGGTCGTCCAGGGCTGGGGATTACAGCGTTCAGCTGGAGCCATGACTTGTGTTTTATCACAGCGTGGTCTTGTTGTAAACAGAATATTCTACTCGAACAACCGCAGCCCTTTAAGACGATACACTGGACCGCACGTTTGTACTGTAAAAAGTCCACGTCATGCAGGCTTTTTATTGGTTGCGTGTGTGCCAGTGTGCCTTCTAAACCCATTGGGCTGTCATGTGTAAGTGGTTTTGAGCCATGTACAGTAGTGAGTTTGCAAAATATAGTGACTTTTATTGTATAAACTTCATTACATATATGTGGGCGTGGGGAGGTAATGTGGAGTCATTGTCCCATAAAATTGTTGCCCCTGTATCACACTTGTTTTCATAACCATACTCTGCATTCACAGGCACTGTGTTGGGCACTGTCCTGTCATGTGGTCCACTTAACCCATAAGTTAAGTGGACCTAAGTTTTCTGAAAAAGGTAATTTTTAATTACAAAACGTAATGTTGCTATATACTGTATACAGCAACAACTACACCAAAAGGGGTTCCCGGATTGAAAGGTATAGTCACGTATTGGTGTCTAAATGGATTAATGTACTCTACATCAGAGGTTCTCAAACATTCTCATGTCAAGGACCCCAAAAGTAATACTTATTTAACTGCGGACCCCCATAAGAGAAGATCTGTCAACATTTGGCAAGATTTGACATTTAAAATAAAAATGTGTAAACCTTTCCTGTTCCTTTTGCTGGGGACCCCGTAAGTGTCTGACATTGAAAACCAGTGTTCTACATTATACAGTAGATAGTGTACTGTACCCGAGTCCATGTCATCGCTGTGTACATAGGAGCTACAGTGGCTACTGCAAATGCTGGTGAAGGAGACGATAGAGTTCCTGTTGCTGTTACAATCACTGTGGAGAAGCAGGTAGAGAAGACAGCCGTTACGCATCATCGTTCATTCTTTTAACCCTATATTGTACCAACATAGATGGACAAACATAGATCTTTTCATTACTTCCTCCTTCCTTCTCCTGCTATTTCTGTGATTAGTAATATTTCATCCTCTCTAATCCATTTCTGTCACCCTGTCTCTGAATCTTTACTATCTCTATTTTTCTTTATCCATCCGGACTTCTTTCTCACGTCACCTGTAGGAGTCTCTGTTGCTGATGGTGTCATGTCCGGAGTCCTCCTGCTCATCGCCCGCTACATTGAAACACACCTTCTTGCCGTTTCTCTCTCCCCTCTCTCCCTCGCTCTCTGCAGAGATGTAGGTCTCTGGGGTCTTTGTGTCCGACGTCGGGGGGTGAGTGATGGAGGACAGGAGTCTGACGGAGTGGCATTCACAGAAATGAGGAGAGAAAGGGGAGAAAGGAAAGGACAAAATAGAGGAAGAAGAGCGATAAGGGTTATACAAAACACAGCTATACAAGTCGCACACACTCAGGAAAGACGGCTTCTTTGATAGAGGTTTGCGCATAGACTGCACACACACACACACACACACACACACACACACATTCCTTCCTTCAGTCAGTACACACATGCCTGTGTGTCAGTGTGGACTGTACATTTGTCTCAATATGACAAAACATGTTTTTACCTAGCCTTGCAGGGTCTTCTTATTTGTCGTGTGTGTGTGTGTGTGTGTGTGTGTGTGTGTGTGTGTGTGTGTGTGTGTGTGTGTTCGAGTACTGTATGTGAACGAAATAACTCGAGAACTAATGGGCAGACTTTCGTGAAACGTGCCGACAATGATCAGCTGCCCCAAAGAGATAATTAACCTTTGGGTCAAGAAGATCAAAGATCACCATCAAGGTCATGGTCAAAATTACATCATCAGGACATACTCATATCTCAGGAAGAGAGACGTAGGACAAAAGATGTTGGTCCCAGCAGGGTTTGCGCCCCCAAGTGCGTTTTTAATTAGTTTGTGTGTATTTATTGCTGCACGTATCTGTGTGCGTGGCGTGCGTATGTGAGCATGAGCTGAAGCAATGAGTCTGTGAGTGAGGAGCAGCTGATGGAGCAGGCCAAATAAAACCCACAAGTGTTTGTGTTTGGCTTCCGCTGCACACAACAACTTCAGAGGGCTTTAAGGGCTCCACACATATTAATAGGTTCATACTTGTAGCAACAGTACAGCTGTGTCAACAGACGCAACGCTGCAGAAATCAGCTCGCCGCTGACCATTACTGCCGGCCCGCACTCCTATCTGGGGAGGTTGGGAAGCGCAGGAAGAGGCCGCCTGGGATATTTTCACAGTTGCAGCAACACATGGTGGCATTTAAAGCCATATTCCCAATAAATGCTGGGGCTCGGGCTTCACTGAGCTCTCCCTCTCTCTCTCCCTCCACGCACACACTGACACGCGATGTCTGTTTGCATTTCAGCCTAATTTCATTCCGTGTCCGCTTACATTTTCCATTGTGTCATGACACACAAGCTTTGAGGCCTTTTCAAAGAGGGAGGGACGCATGCAAGTGCGGGCTGGTGGGGGCAACTCAGAGCCCACTGAGGTAAACACACTGTCACTTGCGCTTCACAAACACATCTCTGATGATAGACCTTTATGCCTATTTATCATTTCAAACGCTGTTCCTCACCTCACCCCACCTCCCTCCATCCATCCCTCCCTCAGTCTGCCACTCTCCATTCACAGGCTGACTGGTCCAACGGACATGCCCTCATTATGGTCCAGAGTCCACCACAATGCCCCTCCAGTGCAGAGTGGCATTCCATCGCCATGGAGAAGCTCTCCGGGCTCTCTCATTGGCTACCAGTTAATAAGGAAGTGTGCACAGTTTGGGGCCATTGGGGCACGGGGCATCGGATGGAGTGGGGGAGAATAACAATGACTGGATCAGAGCAGAGCAGGGATGAAGGGGAGGATGAAAGAAGGGGGGGGGGGCGTTGAGGGGAGAGAGAGAGTTCACCAGTGCACTAAGCTAAGCAAATCCCCAGGACTCAAATATCTTGCTGCTTGATGCAGTTAATGTTACCCACTTCTATACGCTCCCAAGTTGTACATAGACAGCCTTCAATCTACAGTATAAGCACATCTGCATTACAAGCAGCCACAAAATCCAGGTTTTTAATGGGAAATTTGCATGTTCTTTCATCTCAACTGCTGAACTAACACTGTCAGTCAGGAAAACATTCATTAGAGGCCTCATTAGACTCATACAACATGCATATACATACATACATACATAACATAGGCATATACTGTACATAAACATACAACTGTAGACTTCACAGGCAGAGTGACGAGAGAAGATGAATAGACAGCGAGTGGGAGGACAACTAGAGTATAGAAGTTTGCTTGTTTTGAACTATCTTATTGTTGTTTTTATCACTGTTACTATACTGCTACCATGTTTGACGAGCCAAACATTTTCACAGTAAGGACCTTGGTGTGTGTGTGTGTGTGTGTGTGTGTGTGTGTGTGTGTGTGTGTGTGTGTGTGTGTGTGGAGGGGGGGCATGTTTTGTTAACTGTTCTAATACCGGAAGGCAGGAGTTTAATGATATAAAGCAGACTACCCCCCCCTCTCCGGTTCTAAGACACAAGTTCAAAAGCCACTGCTCACGCATAAGCCTAACCTCTGAGGTCCGCCAAGAAATTACATAACGACAACCATCACTCAGTGTCCACTTGTTTTATTTCCTGGATTACTCCACATGATATTCGCAAACATTCCAGTGGATGTACTATGCACTTCCCCACTTGACTGCGGTCTTGGGAAGTGAGGATGTGTTTGACACACAACAACACACAAAGATCACCTCCGAAATGTTGGCAACGTCACATGTCCCAACACATCTACATCGTTGCGGTTAAAAGTCAGTCACACACACAAGAGTGATTTAAGACCCAAAGAAAAGACACAAACACACAGAGACAGCCCATATAGTAAGTGTGTTTGTATGTATGTGTATGTGTGTGTGTGTGTGTGTGTGTGTGTGTGTGTGTGTGTGTGTGTGTGTGTGTGTGTGTGTGTGTGTGTGTGTGTGTGTGTGTGCATGCGTAGCATGGGTGGTGATGGTGGGTTATAGGAATTAATAATTTCAGCAGGATTACAGATAATGACACAGACCAAAATTAAATGAAACGGGAACAAACAGATTAAAAAAAGAGCCATAGATAGACAAAAAACGAGAGTCAAGGGAGGAAGACAGTAATGTCTGGACACATTCATTTTGAAATGCTTTACCATTAGCAAACACTCAACAGGTTAACACAACTGACTTACTGAGGACTGTAACTGTATTTTAACACATCAAGCCAGACTTCATGTGGAGGTCTGAGTGTGGGTTCAACCATGGAAACAGTACCCAATGAAAATTTGGATCCACTGCTTGCTCGTGCATGGCCATGTTGGCAGGGCAGGCATGGATGTCACATGTGGACCTATGGTTTCACCAAGCCCCCCCGATGGTATCCAACACATACAGAAGTCAAAAGAAATGTAGCCAGGTTGTGACTACTTTTCCATTACAGCCAAAGGTTGTCACAAAGACACCCTTAATTAACAAGCTTCTGACAGTTTTAATGTGTGCTCGTGTACTGTATGTGTAAGTAGGTGTGTGTGCGTGTGCGTGTGCGTGTGCGTGTGCGTGTGCGTGTGCGTGTGCATGTGCGTGTGCATGTGCATGTGCATGTGCATGTGCATGTGCATGTGCATGTGCATGTGCATGTGCATGTGCATGTGCATGTGCATGTGCATGTGCATGTGCACGTGGGTGGCTGCGTGAGTAGAGTGTAAAAGTGAGAAAGGTCAATATCCAGTTACAAGCCACATCTCGGGCCATTCGTGAAACAGCTAATTGGCACTGACAGGAGCATGACAACATTTTACCAGACTTTAGTCATTATGTACCCTGCTGTGGACGCGACACGTAATTGCCATGCCTGGGTGACAGCTCCGCTCCATCTAGCCACCTTCTAATGTCTTTCTGTGGAAACTGAGGAGACTTCTAATGACCCAACGCATTCTCACTCCTAAGACGGCAAACGGGTGACTTTTTGGGATGGATTTGACCAAACGTCAAACGTTTGACTGGAAGGGCGTACCCGCGACGGCACATGTTGACTAGGAGGGATATGAGACGACACCTGATGACTGGAAAGGTACCCCTTCCAGTCAAACGTTTGGTCAACGGGGTTTAGGATGTACAACTTGCTTTTTGGTTTTCTCCCTTCATAGCTGAAGGGGCCATATTGCATGGAGTACTCAGCCTGATTTCTTTTCTTTTTTTAATAAAGCTTTCCATGCATTGTGGCCTCACTGACATTTGAAGCCATCTCTGTACAGTTTTGGAGGAGAAAAAACTCAGGAAAAGCATAACTCAAACACATCTAAAAACACTGTTTTGCTTGAAAGCCAATGTGTTCTTCTCCCACAGCAGCACAGAGAGTGAAGAAGAGCCGTGTTTGCAAAGCACTCTTCTTTCCTGAGTCTCAGCTTCCAATAACATCTGACAATACAGTGCACATTTCTTTCTTTGGCACTGACTCCCCCATCATTTTTGCAACACATACAGTAGGAGCCAACCAGTGCTCAAGCACTTGCCCTATTTCCTTCATTGGAGAAATTGTCCCTTTACACATTTATGAGACAAAAGTGGTTGTGAAGTCTGGTTTAGAAAGGACAACTAAAGAAAATATACGGTTTAGGCGGAAATTGGGGGTAAATGAAAATGATACCAAACACTATATAAAACATTGAAATATGTCCTGAACCTGAGCCAATACCAAGATATGCACCCGCGTCTAAAATGCAATTTTTCAATGGGGTAGGGTAACTTTAGCAGCTGACAACACTAGTTTAGCTGTGACTCAGGAAGGGTTATCACACCAAAATATTATCTACAGACTTAGAGCTTCTCAGAATTGATAAGTAACCTTTGCCACCTTGAGTGATACCGACATCTGGTCTGACCCATGGACTATCTGGGGGGGAAAAAAAGTGTTAAACTAGAAAAGTGTGCTCGTAAGAGCACAGGTCTTCGGCAGGTCGTGTTGCCTACCCAGGGCCTGCAAACTTTGGAATGATTTGAAAAATCAGACTCCTGCAAACTTTAGAGGCCGATCGTAGCCAATTAGAATGGAAAAGGAAAAATGTGGCAGATAACCACATGACGATAGAGATAAGGTGTACCAATTCATGTGATGTTTGGACAAAATATGTAGGAGTAATATCCAAAAATGTGTATGCTAAACTCTGGTGGTGCTATAGCCTATACTCATCTCTGAGGAAAAAGGTCTGGAGAGGCTGTCGAAGAAGTCGTTTTTCTGTTGAAAATCTAACCGGCCCAATGGGGATGGGGTTGATCCTGTATGAACCAATCGCCAAAGAGTCCCACTTTGGCCACGCTCCCATCTCAGAATACGGCTGCACTGAGAGGGCATTCAGACTGAATAATGGAGTGAAATTTAGGCTGAGTGACTGTGTCAGGCTAGCTATAATAGGCTGTTGTCCTGTCCTGTCCTTGGCCTCACGAGAGTATGCGTCCAACGATGCCAGACACACACTGTCTGTCTGTCTGACTGACTGACTGACGGAGGCCCTTGCATTGAAGTTACGTCTATTCAGTTCAGAAACAATTTCTGCAAATATGCAAGTTTAATGTCCCAGACATTGTCACTAAAATCTGGTGAGATAGTGGCTTCATTTCCCATTCCCATACATTTTCAGGGAAAATATGAATCCCTCGTCTGCATCTCGAAATGTTATGCCATTTATTTTTGTTTAAGAAATATTGACAATCAACGTATCCATGGTTTGCAGAAACATAACATGCCAAGGTTTTTTTCTCTAGCCACCAGGCTGATTAATCTAAGTTTCTGTCATAGGGAGGCATTTCATAAATAGATGTAATGTTTGGAATTAGAAATAGGTACTATTGTTTTTTTGCATAGGTCCTACACCCAGAATGTGTGTCTGTGTTGTGTGGTCTAGATGAATGGCATTTCCAGAGGGCACCTGGCCTCCTGACACGCCCTTCATTGAGTCTGCACTTCCTGTTTGGGGGAGGGGGGGCAGTGTTTCCCATTTCCTGTCTGCAGCCTCATGTGCCACAAAACAATGAACCCGTCAACAGCGCAGAATACAGACTGGCCAGCCAGGAAGCACTTTGGTCTAACACGCACGTTACGAGCAGTAAATCCATACCCATACACATACATCAATTGCGCACGAGCCCTCAGACACAAATTGTAGCGCACATCCTCTAAAGTACTCTCTTTTCCTCTTTTCTCTTCCTCTCTGACACAAACATGCATGTGGAATTACACTCATGTGAACACACACACACACACGCGCACGCACACACGCACGTGCTTGAGTAATGGCCACAGCGTATGCATGTTAAGTGCCAGGTGCAGCACACCGAACAGACAGAGCGCTACAGTTACAGCTCGTTTTATGAGACTCTCGTGTTTCAAAGGACAATTCTAAAGGAACAGAATCAATGGGAGGCCATCTCCTTCCATCAGAAACAGCAGGCCACTTTAGGTGTTTAGGGCAATATCAATTTTCCCCACTGTTTTACAATTCATGGAGCAAACGTTAAACTTGAATTCGAGCATATTTTCTTAACATATTATCGTCCCTTGCGGGAGTGATTTTTCATGTTTTATTTATACGAACAGGATCAGCGTGGAGCGATGGGTGGACAACATGTACATAAGTCTGTGGGGCTGTGTGAGCAGCCTATATGTGAGTTCCTCGAGTGTGGATGCATGTACATGTAGGTATAGGGCTACTTATTTTGCATAATATACATTTACACGTGTGTCTGTGCGAGCAATCACATGTATGCTGCTTGCATATACCGGTATATATCTTCTTCCTATATTAAACATATATGGGCATATACTGATTACATCAGGGATCTCCATATATGGGCACAAAAGGGACAGGGTACAACAGGTTCTGACAAAGCCCCCGACACTATGACTCTTTGACATATTGGTCGGATCGGTGGTGCAACGTAGGTGTGAGGGCCGAACCTCTAGTTGTATATACTTGTATTCCAATCTATCTACTGTACTCACTCATGGATCTGGGCACCGTGGGTCTCCATCTCCTTGACAACGGTGGTGAGCTTGGTGAGCAGTTTCTGATAAGCGTCCAAGGTAAGTAGGTCTTCCTCTCGCAGCAGGAAACGAAGGCCGTGGCCCTCCGTCCTGCCCAGGCTGTGGCCCGATGGGGCAGCCATACTGGTGATTGTGTGCTGGACATGGACCATGGGGCTCAGTTTTCCTGAGAGAGTAGAAAATACACAGTACCACAGCTATGGATTGATCTCAGAGAAACATTTTCACCCCTACTGTATAAAATGTTAGAATAGCTGAAAATTTAAGAAACAACTAATTAAGGTGCCTCCGTGCCTGTATAAAATGACAGATACTAAGATAAGACATAATGAGCACAACACAAGATGAGGCATAAGGCAACAGACGACATGAGAGTAAATGTACATTTACTGTACAGTAGGTGTTTAAGGAGTTCAAGGATCAGAGTCATACGCAGCAAAATACACAGCAAAATACAGTGTCAATTTAACTCCGAGTATCCTGTCAGAGTCAGGACTATTGTGAGCTGCCACTACATATACAAGGTGTGTGTGGCGCTCGCCAATTGGCACAATGCCAGGGAAGTCCAAATTGGCTTTAGTCACATTTTGGGTATATTGCTAGGCAACCACAATAAACGGGGGATGTCGGTCGCAGTGGGACCTTCAAACAATGGCCGACATTATGCAGTAGGTCTATATATACACTTTGTTCAAGTGAAAACAGCTGGGGTCAATAGTTAATTAGGGGACGGGGAAGAACTGGATATGATTTCAAAGTAGAGAAGTAAACAAGATAGCCATTCTAGTTGACTGGAAATGGGGAGTTATCTTGAAGTGGCTGCGGAGATCTCATTAGAATTACTGGTATTCACTCTTCATTGTGAGCTTTCCACCTCAAAGAAATACTGTAGGATACAGTATAGCTTGGGAAACAAGAAACTGCCAAAATTAGTTTATCCTGCATTTTCCCACACATCCCTTCTACTTGACTATTCTATTGGACTAGTGGATATTTTGCCATAGTGCATCACACAAAACTTCGCCTGGTTTGAACTGTGGGTAAAGTAACACTCTTCATTTTGCGTGTATAGTGGCCTGACAATATTCATGTGATCCTAGTTTGATCATCTACTTAAGACATCTTTAAGAGCTACTGTACTGTAAGGGAAGAGAAAGAGGGGCTGTTCCCCCTATCCTAACCCACCTTGTTCCGTACTGGTGCGTCCTCCCCTTTCCAGGGTGTTCTTCCTGTTATCCAGCTGCACCCCGAAGGCACTGCCCAGTGACGTGGAGGTCTTGGGATAGGACACCTCCATCACGTTGATGTGACAATTGGTGGGACAAAAGTCACTGCTGTGCAGGGGAGACACCTTGGTCTTGGCCTGCTTAAAGGTCGGCCATGCCCGGTTCTTCAGCACTCGAGAGAACTGACGGACAACAGGGATGGAGACATGAGGTTGGAGTTACCATTATGTCAGTATCATTGTTATTGGGCAAAGTTGCTTACAGTGTGAGAAATATAGGCTATATAGGAATCTTGCCGATTCTGTGGATTGCAGAATCAAGCCGCTATGGCGGAACGCCTTTATCAGATCCACCAGAAAGATTTGTAACAAGCACTAGAACACGTCTATGTGGTGTAGCAACATGACCCCTCACTAGAACAAGTCCATAGCAGGCCTACACATGTTCATTTATCAGCACTACCGGCCTACTTGGGAACGATATAAGTCGGGAACGATGCAAGTTGACAATGCATGCCCCACCCATTTATGCTATATGCGTTGTACTAGTACCCATTGTACTGATATGTCTGTCTGCCGGTGTCCCTTTATGCCCATATATGGAGATATCTGTCCTTGTCCCTTTTATGCCCATATATGGAGATTCCTTATGTCATATATGCCGATATATGGGCATATACCCAAATAGTAGGAGAAAATATACCTTCACTGATATGAGGGTGCGGAAGCAATGCAGCAACCACCATGGGCAACAGCCTGTGGCTAGCGATCCCACAAAGCCTGAGTTCAAACTAATTGGACTCTGAGCCAGGTGAATCTGTACACCTTAATCGATGCACACTGGATACATCTGTAATCCCACACACACTCAAGAGAGAGCCTCTGTCATGACAGCAGCATGTCCATCTGCTCTGGCTTGTAACATCTTGCCACTGTCTACCAGAAATGTTTGAACCATCTACCTGTGTCCCTGAGTGTCAGACGAACCCAAGCCACAGAGGTGGCAGCAACCTGCTACATGTATGTTTAATGCTCCGGTGTGTTGGTGTTTGTGACTCAAGAGTTTTCTACGCGTTTAGAATTTGTTGCAGAGGAACCGATTGCTTATTTGGTATATGAGCGGTAATAAAATACATCTCTCACAGAGACATTAACCACTCTCACAGTGACATCAACCACTCTTTTAGTGAAAACATCACGGTGCTTAGAGAAACAAATTCATATTCTTTAAGATAAGCTTGCAGTATATGCTGCATGCATATTATATATGCTGCAATAAGAAAGACAAACATCCCTCGGGACTGGCTTATGAATGCCTGAGAACTGTGCCAAATCGGAAGAGACGCACGAAACATACTATATTTGAACTCCACCCACCCTTGCTTGGGTCCCTAACATGCAACGAGATAGCATCTACATGTAAAGTACAATACACCAGGAGACCGTGGGACTGCCTTAATCGAATACAGCTGATATAGAACATATCCCATACATTCTTCCTATGAACAATTCTCGGTGCACTTTCAGTGAACCCTCTGTCACAAGGCCTGTGTCCCGTCATTGCCCGTCATGTGACATATGCTATAAGCTGTCGTGATAGCTGGAATCAACGTTTTGGCAACTCAGGCCGTCAGAACACGAGCCAATGTATACGTTAGCTAAGCGGCTTTAGCCAAACATTTTGACTCAGTTATCTAAGAAGGGCTGCAGCACAGAGCTGGTCCTCCGAGCTGGTAGATATGGTCCAGATGGATCACAGGGCTGAAACTCCTCTCGGCGACGTTAAGAGACTTAACCGCAGCTCTTGTCTCTCTCTCAGGAGGTTAACCCCCCCCTGCTGTGACCCAGGTTCTCTCTTTCTTCCTGTGTTTCTCTGCATTTCTCTCCCCCTCCTTCGCTCGGTTTCTCTCCTCATCTCTTCGTCATTAGCTCCATCCCTCCCACCCCACCCCTCGTTTCTCTCGAGGGGTCTGAAAAGGAATGCACCAGAGCAGGAGGGATCTTAACCAACACAAGTCCTCTGGCTGTGACTGTTCAGGTCTATTTATAACCCACTGGTAATTAATGCAAGGCCCACTCTCTAATGTTGAGTCAGATCTCTTCCCCCCCCCCTTATCTCTCACACACACACACACACACACACACACAGTTGACATTGAAACGCACACAAGACATTGCTCTACTGACGGAAACTTGCTTACAGATGTACCAAATAAAGAATACATACAGTACACTGCGTACTCACAGAGTATATTTACCTTCACACACACACACACACACACACATCCCACGCACACAGGGAACGAAGGACCAATGATGCTGGCTTAAATATCTATTTTTTTTTCTACAGCAGGTCAAAAGGAACTGATTACATTTTTGCACGGCAGCATTCAACACTGTTGATGTTATGATTCGTCTTGTTTGTCAGTCTGATGCATTCGGACACTGTGAGCAAATGAGTATCCAAGGACATGCTCTTCTCTCTTCTTTCTCATGAATAGGTCACATAGCGAGTCACATAGCAAAGTTAATTCATTGTATGGGTGCAGCAGAAATTTTCAACAGTGTCTTCTGGATGTGTAGGTGTATCTTTAGGTTCACAGCCATAGGGGACAGAGCACAGCACAAGACGAAGCAGCAGCCGTGCTCAGGGACTGAGCCCTGTAAATAAATCTGTCTCTGGTGCAGAGCTGAACCCTGGAGATTACACCACCTGAGCCTCATGAATGGCTTCTGTGAAAATGTTGTCATAAATGTTGCACTTGATAAAATTGGCTTTAAATGCAATTTAATCTAAAATGACCTTACTTTTAGTGAATACACCTGTGTCTTAATCTCCGGAAGAGCACGGCTAAGTATTCAATTATGTTGTGTTAGTGCTGTGTCATTACAGCCACTTGCCTGCTGTCTAAAACATAATTGCATTTATTAGGCCACTAATAGCTTACAGCACAGATGTGTACTTACAACACGTTCCCACTGATTAGTGGTTAGTGCATTGAAACGTGGCTGGCCACCACTAACTTATTTAGGTTAGAAATTAAAAGGTTATGTTGTACATCAGTGGTTCTCAACCAGTGGTCCTTGAGGGGTTCCAGGTGGTCCCCAGCTAAATGATGGCGAGTTGGTAACCAAATGGATGGACCCTTGTGGATCTTTAACTCTTGAGAGTGTAACGTTAAACCAAATGGACCCTTTTGGTTTCATTTTACATTTTCTATAGCTACATTATTGCTAAACATCTGCATTACTTAATTAAAGAATTGTTATTTTGATCACCGTTTGCCTCTTGTCTCTCCTACTGGTACCAACATCAATACAGCATGGAATTGTGGACAATCATATCCAATAATAACAAAATATTCTAAGTTTTGGGTCTGAGAGTCTAAATCTCATCAAACGGTGGTCCCCGGTAGCCTGGTAAACCCTCCCTCCGGAAATCTCATTTCCATTTGATTTCAGAAAGGAGTCTGGTCTGAAACGCCTTTCTCCAATAATCGCTCTGCTCGCCGAGCCGACGAGCCTATCAGCGTCGTCGCTCATTGTTCTGTGATTGACAGCGACAGTTGGCCAATCAGGTGGCGAGTTCGAGTGAGCCCGAATGAAGCCGAGTGCAGCCTGAGAGCCGCCGACAAAACACGAACGGCAGCCATTGTTGTTTGTGCGAGTGCCTTCACTTCTTACTTTCGGTTTTAAAACGCTCTCAAACTTCTTTTTTGGGGCACGGAATTTACTATTAACATATCGTTTGGATAGAATTTAGTTGTTTAACTTCATATATGTGGTCAATTAATCATGACAGAGCCTATTTAAAAATATAAATTTAGAGAACCGGCAGGGGCGGGGAGTGACACGCATGTATCCCAATAAGGCAACCTATTTTCGGCATGGCCGTCCCAAAAGTCCCGTTGCGTCACATAGTCTGGAGCTCGTCAAAATGAACTGCTGATTGGCTGAAACGATCATTGGTTGAAGGGGTTGTCAGTCAACGGTATTACTCCCGCCCAACTCCAGCCCACAGCGATTATTGCAGAAAGGCGTTTCAGACCAGACTCCTTTCTGAAATCAAATGGAAATGAGATTTCCGGAGGGAGGGTTTACCAGGCTAGGTCCCCGGCTCAAATGCCGAATAAATAATGGACCTTGATATGAAAAGGGCTGAAAACCACTGGGTTAGTGCATTGAAACGTGGCTGGCCACCAGTAAATTATTTAGGTTAGAAATGACAAGGTTACAGTTGTACATAGTACAGTATGGTCAGTGCATTCACCTTTCTGTAGTTGGTGATACGTCGGTTGATGTGCTCTACCCTCTCACCACACATGGCACTGAAGCGCACCTGCAGCTCCTCAGGGATCACGTCACAGCTGGAGCTCAACCTGCCGCACATCTGCACCAGCGTGTCATCATTACGCGCCAGCGCCTCCAAGATCTGAAGGGACAGAGAGCAACGGGGCACATTAGTTTCACAGCCAAATCTGTAAAACTAAAACTTGGGCCACTCTGGTGGTCTTATAGCAACTAATGGGATTTGGAACCTATGACTAAATTACCTTAATAGTTTAATTTGCTGCACCTTTTTTTGCCTCCACTGGAAAATAAAATAGTTACCAGGATTGCTGATTTATAACTAACAGAAAAACTTTTTTTATAACTAGGTAGAGACTGAAATAAATACTTATTATGTAACCAAACCTGGTTTTCCCATGTGGAAAACCTACTGCACATTCAAAGGGAATCCCTTAAGGCCTAGACCAAGTTACCTTGCCCTAATTAACTGACATGAATGAATAATGTTGTATGTTACTTCCCTCTTAAAAATAATACGGACTCTGCAATGAATGAAGTGAGTTGTAATGAGTTGTTGAGTTTCGTTCCATAAGACTCCATAAGATATTTTTTTGTTTTTTTCTGCCTTTTATTGATAGAGTACAATAGACTGACAGAAACAGGGAGAGAGAGATGGGGAGTGAGACGCAGCAAAGATCGTCGGGATCGGGACTCGAACCCGCGACACGCTGTCAGGCTGCACCAGCAGCCTTGGTTTCTCATATAGGCTACCTTAAAATTAAGGTAGCCTATATAAGAAATGTAAAGTGGTAGGCTAGCTAAGTTTTACCGTGTCTGGTACCAATACAAAAAAAAGAAACAGGTCTAGACTTGTAGATCTGCTACTTTCGCATTAAAACGGTGATAAGCGGCTCACACCGCATACAACGCTGCCTGGCAGGAGTCGGTGCGTTGCTTCCCGGCCTGCTTACGGCCGACAAAACTCCGGCCGCGGAGGGTGCTATTGCCTCCTCCCCATACCCACCAGGGGAAGCTCCGCCCCAGGTAGCGGAGCCGGGTGGCCCCTGGTCCATGCCCGGGCGTAGGCGGGAACCACTTTGCGCATGTCAAAAGTAAAATTCCAAATGCTTTGGGTCATGTAAACGAGGAATACTTTTATTCAGGTTCCATGTAAACAGTTGGGTATGAGTTCATTCTGAATGAATATTGTCCATGTAACCGCAGCCAATGTAACCCAAATCAGACCAAGCACCTACCGCTCATCCAAAGGGGACCCCCCCCCCCACCCCACTGGACAAGAGAGACAGCAAATATATGAGAGCTATGAGAAGTAGCAGAGGGCAAGATCACAAAGTGTTCTAATGAGATGCCCGCCAGAGCAGAGTGAGAGACAGGGGAGGAAATTTAACAGCAGGAAGAGGCTGAGGCACAAGAAAAATAATGCACCCAACAGCGTTGGCGATATTAAAATTCAACATCACACATGCAGCTCTCAAAGGACAATGTGGGCTTTTGGGGCAGACGTTTGTCTAACATAACACAAAAATGACTTTGTACTTTGCAGGGAATTGGGAAGATACTCTTTTGTTGGAGGGGATATGACAAGAAAATTATGAATTGTGTACTCCCACGTGTCACTGTTTGTCATTTCACCTAAATCTGTGCTTTTAAAGATAGCACAAGGGTCATCAATCCTGATCGCTTTGACGCACAAGCGAATCTTGTAATCTCCGTTAATTCATCAAGATGGATGCTGCGTGGCATGATTCACAATTCAAGAGATGCTGTTTATCGAGATCTGGCAGTCATAATGTGTTTGATTGTGAGTGTGGGTGTTTTCAAGCATGTATGTGTGTGTTTGAATATGTAGACTCTAGACTAGAGTATGTGTGTACGTGTGATCACTCAAACGTGCATGCATGCATGCACGTGCAAGGTGTGTCTCCTCCTTCGATCTGTTTAAATAAACATCCAACCATTCTGAGAACACCACCGTTGGGATGAGTTCAGCGTACACACACCCACACACACACACACACACTCTCCTGAGAGCCACGTCCTGTTAACCCGTTAAAACTGGGAAAGCATCTGTGTAATTTTAGATTAGCTATTTCATATAGCAACATACGTTTTTCAGAAACCTTTTAGGATTTAGAACAGTGGTTTAGAACAGTGGCTCTCAAACATTGCAGATATACAAGCTAACAGCGTGTCACTTCGTGCCGCGCTGCAAGCTTGTACATCTCTCTCATTTCTTTTTCTTCACAAACCTTCTCTTCTGGGGGGTCCCTGGCACAAAACATTTTCAGATGTGGGGTCCGCGGCCAAATACATATCATTTTGGGGGTCCTTCCTTGGCACAAAAAAAAGTTTGAGAACTACTGATTTAGAAGGCATTTGGAGAATCGGCCTCTGGTCTTAATGGGTTAAAACTGCTGCTGTAAACCTGTCAGCTGGTGTCAAGCCCCTCAATCATCACAGGAGAGAAGCTAGCTTCGCTACAGCACAGTCTGCACTGGAGCAAATCCACCAATCAATGTCAAATGACGGGTTCTGTGGATTACCCATAGGGGTGGAAATAAGATAAACCTCTATTGATCCCCAGAGGGAAATCCAGGTGTCATAGCAGCAACAGCAGTGAGAATGAAACACAGGAGTGGTTCAGAAAGAGTAGGAGTTAAGAACCAAACCAAGATAAATATTATGAATGAATATAGTCTACCTACAGTACAATAAGCATATGGGTGAATACTGTATACAGTATGCATGCCATGGTCTATCAACAGTCTATCAACACTGTGTATACAGTATGAATACAGTCGATCAACAGTGAGAATATGAATGAATATATCTGACAACAATGAATATACAGTATATTAATTAATTTATGTACAAACTGTCAGTGAATAGTGAGTATATGAATGAGTATATGAATGAATGTACATGTACAGTCTATCAGCACTGAATAAATGAATTAATATGTGTCATGTTGTGATGTTGTGTTGTGAGTATTGTGTGATTTGGGTAGCTTCATGTTGTCCACAACATGAAAGAATAGGGAAGAACAGACAAAACCGTAGTAGTCTTGAGACTTTTCAGTCACTGGACAGTGACTGAAAAGCTGCTGCACTGAAATGTGTGCTCAGTGGAAATCACTGCACGCAAAAAAAAAAGAAAAAAGGATTCAGTTAAAAATAAAAAGCAAAAAGCAAAAATGATTAGGTTTTACAAACGCTCATGATTTTTCTCATGCTCTTCTGTAGCCTGCAGGAAGGGGAAGAAGCAGGGGATGTTGTTTATGTCTTCATTATACTATCCCTCATAAAGCCAGCCCCAGCTCGAAGGTGCTAAAAACCCAACACCACTATTCATCACCTAAGAGGTAATCGAATTGTCAAACCCCCCCACCTCATCTTTCCCTACACAGCAAACACAGATAGGAAAACAGGGATGTTTTCCTAATGTCAGAGCACAAAGCGATGGCTCTGGCATCAGCAATACTCCAGTCCAGATGAATACCATATAGAGCAGAAAAAGTGTATGCTCTCATGCCTTTCATTTTTGTCTCCGCCAGGCCGAAAGGCATGGCGAGAGTATGTTTTACCCCCTGTCCGTCCGTGTGTCCGTCCGTGTGTCCGTGTGTGTCCGTGTGTCCGTGTGTGTGTGTGTGTGTGTGTGTGTGTGTGTGTGTGTGTGTGTCCGTGTGTGTGTGTGTGTGTGTGTGTGTGTGTGTGTGTGTGTGTGTGTGTGTGTGTGTGTGTGTCTGTGAACGGCTAATCTACGGCACCGTTGGCTTGATCGCAGCGAAACTGTGCACACACACTCCCTGGATACCAGAGCAGAACCTCTGCCCCACATTTTTCACATGGGCCTTTTTACATGATCTCTATAGTCATGTGATCAAGACCGATCCGTTTTATTTTTCAAATTCCATCCTGATTGGCTAAGATTGATATATTAAGTTTGCAGGAGTGGCCCGTTTTGAACAAAATGCCGCAAATCATGAACGCAGCGTCCGATTGCGGTGAAACTTTGCACCCACATTCACACTATGTTGAGGAAAAAATGCCACCCTTTAAACATTGCCCTATTATAGCGCCACCAGGAGACCTGGTGGCGCTATAACACTTTTCTTTTTTATATTACTCCTACAAATTTTGTCCAAACATCATGCAAATCGGTACACATTATCTCTGTAGTCAAGTGATCAAGATGGTTCCGTCCGATTTTTCCTATGGCCCAAAACAATCTACCCGACCTGGCGGAGACCTGTGCTCCGAGGATCACTTTTTCTAGTTTAATTAGGTATTTTATTCATTCTATTCTTCATTTCCCTTTAATCCGGGAACGCATCTACAAATGTCTTCTAAATCCTAACAGGTTTCTGAAAAACGTATGTTGCTATATCAGTGGTGCTCAAAATCTTTCATGTCAAGGACCCCCAAAATGATATGTATTTGGCCCCATCTCAAAATATTTAGTTCCAGGGGACCCCAGAAGCAAAGATTTGAGTTACAAATGTTCACTTTAAAAAAATATATATTCAAAGATTTGCACGCATTTTCACGATTTTTCAAAGATATAGATCTACAAGCTCATTCGGTGCCTCGCTATGAGCTTGTATATCTGCTATTTTTTAATAGCCAAAGTATAAAAAATAAATCTAAAATGACACAGATACGTTCCCGTATTGAATGGGTTAAATGCCCTTTCATGACTTAAATACAGCATGTTGAATTGCCTTTGTGAATGAAATGTGCTATACACATAAACTTGCCTTGCCCTTGATGCACAACGATCATTATCATGCACTGTCAAACGCGGTGTGATACTAGACGAGAGGGATAGCTACTGTATATCGTGAGCTACTGGCACTGGAGCGCTGTGCTCGTAGATCAGAGTTTATTACAGTGACTCTACCACTGTTTCATTATCGATATTTATGATTTGATGTCAGGACAATGATGACACATGCTTATTATGAAAGTTTATTCCACGAAGAAAGATTGTTCCTTCCTTTCCCTTTCTAGCTGCAGCCAGGTCTTGGCTGTAGTAAGTGGGATAAACTGTTGACTCTGCACATTTTGGGGTATTTTTAGGTGCAGGCTGGTCATCAGTTTTAGGCTCACTGCCATTTTATTAAATATATAATTAAATATATAAGACTTATTTTAGATACTAGTTGGACTTTACAATAAGACTTGATATGACGTGATATTATGATGTGAAACTTGTATTATGGTTAGTCAACGCAGGTTTAATTTTTTTTTAGAAAGGGAAACATTTCTTCAGTCTACATTGTGTATAGTGTGTATATATTTTCAATTATTGATTTAAAATGTACACAACATGTATACAACCCTGCCTTGGACTAACATTTAAAACAGTATACCCTGCCCTGATTTCCTCCAGCTGCCCCCCTCCCATACATATCAAACAATCCTTTGGCTGCGTGCCGGTGTTGTGCACCAAAAACAGCAGATCTACAAGCTCTAACGTGTGATGCTGCAGCATCGTGAGCTTGTAGATCGGCAATTCTCGGTGTGTGACACGAGCATGCAACTAAGTATAACTTCAGCTTTGTGCATCTTCGAGATTGAGCCGTTGGAAGAAGTGAACAGACATAAGACAGAGAAGCTCCCCAGCACGTCTGTCGCAGTGGTGGAAAGTAACTAAGTACATTTACTTAAGTACTGTACTTAAGTACAATTTTGTACTTTACTTGAGTATTTCCAATTTCCAATACTTTTACTTTTACTCCACTACATCTCAGAGGCAAATATTGTACTTTTACTCCACTACAATTATTTGAAAACTTTAGTTACTAGTTACTTTTCAGATATAAATGATGATATTATGAAACATACATTAACCACTTTAGCCTTATTTTATACATAGGCTATTTGAAAATAGCCGATCTACAAGCTCACAACGCGTCGCGATGCGACGCGTTGTGAGCTTGTAGATCTGCTATTTTCAAACATTTTTGTACTTTTACTTCTGGTACTTTAAGTACATTCTGATACCAATACTTTTGTACTTTTACTCAAGTACATTTTTAATTCCAAACTTTTACTTGTAACAGAGTACTTCTTCATTGGAGTAGTGATACTTTTACTTAAGTAAAACATTTGAGGTCTTTTTCCACCACTGGTCTGTCGGTCTGACAGGTCTGTCATACCTTGGCAGTGAGGCTGAAAAATCCCTTGGGTTCCACCATCTTCTCCAGCACGTGGCACTTGATGCCGGCCGTGCTGTCGTACTCGTACACCACTCCATACTCCAAATGGACATTGTCGACGGTCAGGCTCACGTGGTCCTTCTTCCCGTCGATGATGGCGATGGTGTTGAACTTGTCCATCACCTCTGTGCGCAGAAGAATGTAGAATACGAGAGAATTTAAGACACATGAGGATGAGGCGCCTACTGTACAGTACGGTCAGGGACGTGCACAGATAGACTCTAGGTGGTGCTCGAGCACCTGCCCTTTGCCCTCTTGACCAGAAGTGCCCTTTTGAAAAAAAAGGAAAAAAAAACTTTTTTTTCCCAGTTTACAGCAGGGGTCTTCAACAAGGGGTCCTCAGAGTCATTACAGGGGGTCCGCAAAATCTTTATGTGATATGATTTTTATTTTTACCATAACCACTCGAAACCTAGCATCCCTTTTCTGAGGAGAACTTTAGCCAAAAATAGCAGATCTACAAGCCCACAACGCCTCGCGCTGCGAGGCGTTGTGGGCTTGTAGATCGGCTATTTTTGGCAAAGAGGTATAGGTGTAGAGGGAAAGAAGAGCTGACCATGTAAACAAAAAAAAGTATAATTTACTTGAGCACCTGCCCCTCAAAATGTCTGTGCACGCCACTGAGTACGGTACACATTATAATACCGGTTCAGACAAAAACAAGGGCATGCACACAAACATTCAAACACACAAAGACAAGCACACGTGCACGCTAGCTCACACACACGCGAAAGACACAGAAATCATGTTTTCATTACATTTCATGGTAAACACCATCATCACCACACAAAATGGTACTTTAGGTGGATCCGGACCACCAAACTGGTATCTGTAGTTCATTTCATGGCTTTCTTTGCGCCCCTTTCCTCAGAGATTGATGAGCAATTGCAAATTCATTTGGTTAACCAGCTCTGTAACTAATGCGATGACTTAATATGCCAATAAATCCCACTCTTGAGCCGTTTGCTATGAAGGGAACAGCTTTCCTGGTTTACCCTCTATGGGCTCCATAAATCGTGTGTGTGTGTGTGTGTGGGGGGGGCGGGGGGGGGATTAACACTTGATGAGCTAGATGGGGTGATCGCTCTGGGCCTAACACGCTCCAGATGGAGTCGTTGGAGCTGTGTTGGAAGTTATTGCTGGCTCAATTCAGAAAAGGCAGAAAAAAGCTTGTGTTCCGCACTTGTGTTTCCGTGCACAAACCTGGGTTACATCCACAATGACCTAGAGCTGAAATTGTTACCAAATAGATGGTTTGCGCATGGTACTGGTCATTGTGGCCGGCCTAATAATGTGTGCTTCATCGGCACACACACAGCAAAATCCTGAGTGCACTCTCACTCCATGTGTGTGAATCTGTCTTTATGTGTTGTTGTGATGCTGTCACCTTCTACTTTACACTCAAAGCCGTCTCCGTTCTCCTCAGGTGTTGGTTTCTGATTCGTCTTCTGGTGGTCTTCCTGGGCACTCTCACTGTTGTTGTACACCCATTTAATGCTATCTTGCTGCATTGGGACACAAGAAGAACACAGCAGACACCATTGTTGAGTTCTATCCACAGTCCAATGGATCACCTTCTACGATTCATGTCATCAGAAGGTCATTCATTAGCCCTATTTTATAGTCATGCAAAAACATGCTAAAGTCATGCAAAAACAGCTAATCTACAAGCTCTCAACATGTTGCATCACAATTCATTTTGAGCTCATAGATCTGCTGTTGTTGCAATTCCTTTTTACATTTTGTAAAAATAAATAGAATGCCCAAAATGCGGACGCCAGGGTTAACCCATTAAGACCCGGAACGCATCTGTGTTATTTTAGATTTCTTTGGCTATTCAGAAATAGCAGATATACAAGCTCGTAGCGCGGCACAGAGCGCCGTGCAACAAGCTTGTAGATCTGCTATTTTTGAAAAATCGTGAACATTAGCAAATCTATGAATATATATATTTTGAAAGGGAACCTTTTTGACTCAAATCTTTGCTTCTGGGGGTTACTGGAACAGAAATATTTTCAGATGGGGTTCTGCGGCCAAATATACATATAATGTTGGGGGGTCCTTGACATGAAAAAGATTTTTCAGCAAATTGTTAGGATTTAGAAGACATTTGTAGATGCGTTCCTGGATTGGGTTATGGGTTAATGTGGAAGAGAAATCAAAATTGAGGACGCATGTAGTTACGGCATCAATGGCAAAATGAAGTGCAGGTTTCTATTTCTATTCTGGATCCAGGGAAGTACAAGTTAAATTGACCCAAACTCCGGCAGACAAGCACGCAAAATGGACACAGCTGTAAATCAGTAAATCGGGCTGTCGTACTGTGCATTAGAGGCTATGCCATATTTTCTATATCACTCCTGTGAATTCATTCATGGGGATTGGGGAACATGTACAGCATCATTAGAAAAATAGCCAAAAAGGAAAGAAAGCTATCTATTCCAATGGTTCCTGTCTGTGGGAACACAAGCTGAGGTCTGGGTTTGATCAGTGGTGGACAAAGTACTCAACCCAAGTATAGAGTCAAAATATTATACTCAACTACTGAACTTGCTTTTAAAAATACTTGAGTGTTCAAAAGTGCATGCTTTTAAAACATACTTAAGTATAAAAAAATAGAAGTATTTAAAAGTTCTACAAGCTCATAGCGTGGCACCGATTGCCACGCTATGAGCTTGTACATCTGCTATTTTTGAATAGCCAAAGAAATTGAATGGGTTACGTGGTTAAGTAAAGTACTCAAGTAAATGTACTTAGTTACTTGTCCACCACTGGGTTTGATGATGCATGACTAGCCGGCTCACCCCAGTACGTTGCATTGTGTCACACAAGCTGGGCTGGCAGAGCAACGCGGTGAGAGGCTTTCGCAAACACATGGAAACGGCGCAGACCGCAAACGCAACCCCTGCCAATCTCATCAGCCCACGTTCTCCTGTGCCATAAAAGTGTGTGTGAGTGTGTAGTAATTTTAATGTGTGCATGCTTCTGTATGTGTGTGTGTAATACTGTTCTCCACACCCACAGTGGGGCTTTTTCCTGTAGGGCTGCATGCTGTGTTTTCCTACTGAGCTGTGGTCTGCTGGGGTAAAACCAAAACACACACACACACACACAGAGGGCGTTTCCCTCTATGCCCATACTTGATGTAAACCAGATCTCCAGTCTTGTTGGAACCATATAGCGCTTCATTAAGCCTCCAGCCTAAATAAGTGTGTGTGTGTGTGTGTGTGTGTGTGTGTGTGTGTGTGTGTGTGTGTGTGTGTGTGTGTGTGTGTGTGTGTTTCCAGGACAAAGAGGCACACGCACACACACACACACACACACACACACACACACACACACACACACACACACACACACACACACACACACAGACCCTCACCTCTGTTCTCACACCTCCTCTCCTCTCCTTCAACAGGTGGCCTCCTGAGCCACAGCTGTCCTCCTCCTCCTCCACTTCCTGTGTGTAAAACTCTTTCCCACCAGTTCACTTATGACAGTGGTTCTCAAAGTGGGGTCACTCTGGGGACCCCCGGGGGTACTTGAGTGGGATCAAAATCTGTTTAACCACCGTCTTGAACCCTAATTTATCTTCAGATATTTGAAAATAGATGATCTACAAGCTCTTGAAACAATTCGATTCGAAACTTGTAACTTGCCCCTGTAAAAAATAACCCTCTCTCAAACTTTTTACTGTACATATTTTTAGTTTTTCTTATTTTTCATTTCTAAACTGTTTATATGATGTTCTGCATAGTAGTGTATTTCTGTCTGTCATTTAATGTCACTATGAATAGATTACAAAAGGAGCCCAATTGAAACAAGTTTTTTTTATCCTATTTACATGTAGTTGACCTTGTATTTGAACTGTACTTTCATGTGCTTTTTTCTGCAAACTTCTAAACAAATACGAGTCAGTTTGGGGGTCCCTGACATGAAAATGTTTGAGAACCACTCTCCTCCTACGTCACACTCCTCAGTCTTTACACTCATCCCCCTCCACGTCCGCTCTCTTCCCCCTTTTGTGTCAGCAGCTCTGGGCTGTCTCCCATCACCCCCCCCCCCCCCCACCCCCCCACCCCCATCCTCTCAACCCCCGTTTACCTCCAGCGGGAGCCCCAGCAGACCCCAGGCTCTCTCCCCAGCCGGCCTGCCAGTCTTCCCACAGCAGGCCCACCACTGTGAGCCAGGGGTCAGTGGTGGAGGAGCCAAGACTATTATTATTACTGCGTAATGACCCAGAGAAGCAGAGAAAGAGAAAGGGTGAGAGTACGAGAGAGGGTTGCATTTCTTCTCACACTCAACAAGTTCTCATCTCTCCCTTTCTTTTTTTCGTCTCTTCTCACTGCAACAAACTTGTGCATCTGTCTCTATCCTATATTAAAATTGGCTAATGGGAGGGCGGGCAGGCGGACCATGTCATCACGCTAATGTCACTATGACTCAGCCATAACCATATAAGGAGTTCCCAATGCAGCTACGCCCAAATATGGAGTGTGTTGCCTAACCTCAATGCGTCGTCATGGCATCAGGTGCAAACAAATCAGTCAGCTCCATATATGGATATGCCCATGTATGGGCATGCCAATATATGGCCATATACTGATAACATCAGGGATCTCGAGAAATGGGCACAAAAGGGACAAGGACTGAGACATACAGAGATCTGCATATATGGGCACAAAAGGGACGCAGACAGAAGGTACAACGGGTACTCTGACAAAGCCCCTGACACTATGACTCAGACATATTGGTCGGATCGGTGAACTTTGTCTTTCCCTTTTTCTCTCCGCTTTTATCCTTTTGAATTCATTTTCAATAAAGTGCTCAATCAATCAATCAATCACCCATTGTCCCACACATCCACACACGGAGGAAGGCAACCATGCAAGGCAGCTAACCCAGACTTAAGCATGTTGTTGCTCAAGGACATTTCAACACTAAGCCAGGAGGAGCTGGGGATCCTTCTGATTCCCAAGTGGCCGTTCTACATTTCTGAGCCACTACTGCCTCCTTCATTCTTTTTTTTAAAACCTCCTTCCTCTTCCTGTTGTACTGTACCTGCGTGGGCCGGCGGTATTTCCTGCACGCAGTGACGTGCGCGATGACACTGGCATGACTCTCCTTGCTCACGTTGATGCCATTCACCTTGATGATGCACTGGCCCGGATGTAACCCTGCTATGGCCGCTACCGTCCCTGAGAAAGAGGGATATTAGAGAGAGAGAGAGAGAGAGAGAGAGAGAGAGAGAGAGAGAGAGAGAGAGAGAGGGAGAGAGATGGGGATGTGTAGCGCCAATGGCAGTATTCAATACAGAGTAATTCAAGTGAACTGGTAGAAATCAAGACAAAATAAATATTGCATCCTAAGAGAAAAATATAAAAGAATAGGAGAACTGTTGCGCCTTTCTTTGTCCCTTAGGTGAGGATTAGCTGCAGGTGCGGTGGTCCCGAAAAACATAAAGCTGAACTGGCAAAAGGAGACTCGCTCACTGCATATAGATATAGGAAAAACTCCTTAGACGAGACTTAAAGAAAAATGTTTTTCTTTATTTTGTGATGCCCATGTTGTGCTCAAGTGCTCTGTGAGTTAAAAAGCAAAACGTTTTCGGTCCTACCAGGACCTTCGTCAGTGCTATATAGCACTGACGAAGAAATAAAATAAATAAAAAATCACACCCAGTGTGAAGTGGGCGGTGTGTGGTCATCACAACATGACTCACTTAAAAAAAAGGATAAGACTTTTTTTCAAGTTCATACTGCTATTCATAGGGCTGCACATGTGTCATGTGTTTCGCTAGCCAATCACAGTCCTGAATTTGCAAAGTCAGCCAATCACATTACAGTTAGTGGTGATGACACTAGCTGTAATGTGATTGGCTGACTTTGCAAAAGTATCGATTTGCATTAACAATGGAAGGGGTATACAATGCGTTGTAGACTATTGGCCAATCAAGGTGCAGGATTGGTCAGTGTCCAAAACTCACATATAGGGGGCGGCTACATCACCCCAAAAATCACACCCAGTGTGAAGTGGGCGGTGTGGTCACAGTGGTCATCACAGTGATGGAAGTGATTCACTTAAAAAAAAAACACAAAAGTGTTTTGTGCATAGTCCTATTTATAGGGCTATGCACATGTGTCATGTGTTTCTAGCCAATCACAGTCCTGAATAGAGTCATGGTGGCCAATCACGGTGCAGGGTTAGGGGGGTACAATGGTGGCCAATCACAGTGCAGGGTTGGGGGGGTGCAATTGGGTCGATGTCCAAACCTCACATATAGGGGTGGTTGCACCGCCCAAAAATACGACATATTCCTCATTTTCAGTAAACAGCACCATGCTGAGGAACACTTGTCTATTTTGCACATTCACAACTCTGCTTCCTGTTTTGAAAGCTGTGGAGACGGGTGCAAGGGAGAGACCGAGAGAAAGACAGAGAGAGATTGAGAAGGAGAGAGAGAAAGTGACTGAGAGAGAGGGTAGTGGGGTGTTGTTTATCTGGGGTAGTCAAGGGCCTCTATCTCTCCTCTCAGGGATGAGATTCAGACTGGGACAGGACTTCCAAAGTTTACAGCTATCAGGAGGAAGTGTGTAGCAGACTAAATACTCCTCCCCACCACCTCCCCTTCCCTTCCACCAATGTTATTTTCATAGCTTCTTAACCCTTTCAATCCGTGAACACATCTGTGTAACCACTTAAAACCATTATTTTATATTTTGGCGGCCTTGACATGAAAACGTTTGAGAACCACTGATATAGCAACATAAGTGTTTTCAAGTGTTTTTCGCTATGAGCTTGTAGATCTGCTATTTTTGAATAGCCAAAAAATCTAAAATGACAGAGATGCTTTCCCAGATTGAATGGGTTAAAAACACACCATGCATACTGTATCGTACATCTATATCCCTCTTGCCCAGAATTTAATCGGCGAGTGCAGCGGGAATGAGACGCTGAGTCTGCAGTTCTCCCTTGCAGCAACTTTGGTACTTTTAAAAAAAACATCTGCAACATTGTCTAACTAATTGATTACTTTGTTATGTGGCTCGACTCTTCTTTGGCACAATTCTACAGCATTTTGATCTTGTATCATTTCATTATATTTTTCCATGTGTAAAAGCACTTTGTAACATTTTGTTTACAGAAGTGATCAACTAAAACTAACTAACCTTCCATCCTAATTAGTATCACATCCCCCCCGTTGGCCCGAGACACCAGGGGACAACAGGGACTGTCCCCTGGTGTCTCATTATCACTACAATCAACACTCAGGGTTTTTATGTGCACTGTACACAACAATCAACTTCCCAGAAAACGGCCAGATGGATTTTTCTTTACGATTGTCCCATCTCTGCCAGCACGATACTCCTGTGATAAACATGCTGTGGGGGGGGAAGTGTAGCAACGTGGAGGAAGGGCCCTCTGATCAATTAGAAACAGTAGAAAAAGAAGAAAAAAAAACGACACCAAAACAAACAAACAACATCTGCCGAAAGACTTCCCAACATAGAAAAAAATATATATGCATGTGGTTAAATGGAAGCCATTACCATGTGGTAAGTCAATGATAATCAATAACGCCCTGGGTTTTGCCAGCACCTTTCACCAAGTAACTCCACCACATGGAGAGCATGAGGAAGATAATTTGGCCAGTTGTGGCCAAGACACACTCACACACAACACACACACACACACACACACACACACACACACACACACACACACACACGTGGAGACCAGCACGCCAGCTGCTTGCCATCTGCACCACAATAACAGAGATGCATTGTGAATTGAGTTCCTTTTCCTGGTAAGAAGGACAGACAGCAGGGCAGAGAACTCATCTGATAATGAGTGGTACTCTCGGTCTCACCTCTGCCCACAGCATGTACCACAGACGGACCAAACCCACGGATCTGGAACCCCAGTCCATCGGCAGAGTCTGGGATCTTCACCGTTCTGCAGATGTGGAGCGACAAAAATACAGATCAGGTTGTATTTACTATACAGACGCGCACATGTACTGTACAGTATATGGATGCGATTCAAACTCCAAAATGTTTATTTAACTCTTGAGAGTGTAACAGTCACAAATATACCAACCACTCATCCATACTATACTGTGTCTTACTCTCTTGGCTTGGTGCTGACCAGCATCCTCAAAGGTCCTTTGCTGTTGAAACACTGCCTGAGGAGGATCTCTACTTCAGAGAACGGTCTGAGAAACACCAGGTCTCCATTTATGGCAAACAGCTTCTTCCCTACTTCCAAACCAGCCATCTGGTGATGGGACACCACAGAATAGAGTAGAATAATAGAATAGAATAGAAATTAAGCATTATTATCAATGTGATATGTGTCTTCAGCTCTATCTTTGTGAGATAAATCCCACCGTTTAACACATTGACTGCCATTGCATGGACATAATATCAGCCCATCCGCTACAATGTTATCAGATTTATGATAATACATTTATCTCGGATTTCTTTTCCCAGATTGCGTTTTTTTGTGAAAACAAGCTATACTGTAGCTGTAACTACAGAACGGACGATCGCGGTTACAATGTTTTGTAACCGCGGTTTCCGGTGGAAAGAAGAGAGACTCGTCTTTCCACCGAGACATTGTTTGTTTACATCCGCGTTGGAAAAAAAAAATCAGTGGATCGTCAACAAGACAAAAAATAATTTTGGCAGTGGCACATTCATTAATTAATTAATACCTGGCAATGAATGTGTTAAGATCATCAAACACAGCATGTGCACTGCAAAGTTGCTACGTATTCAATATTTGTACACAGTAATTTACACACAGCAAGATGTCAGTGATTGGCCTGAGCAAACTATGGCATATTATGTTGACAATTTACCAGCTTGCAAGCTGGTCTAAGAAGAGACTGACCTCCTACAGTAGTCATCCATGTGTTCGACATATTCTCAACATATTTGCAATCATTGGCTGTCCTTTAAGCCAATGGGGATACTTTCCTATACTCTGAACGGGCGGTCTCGTCCTCCCAAGCTATGGTACTAGACACGCCTCTCGCCTCTATGGCTACTATACACACCTGCCGTCGGTTCAAATCGCTGTGACACAGAGTAATATATAGGACAAAATTTAAGTAAAGTACTTCAGTAAATGTACTTAGTTACTTAACACCTCTGCATACGAGCTGCGTAGCGTCCGTTCTGGCCTAGCAGTGTTGCCAGATTCTGCGAGAGAAATAAGCAACAGGTCTAAGCCAATGGGGAGCCACCAGCAGTGTTGCCAGATTTAGCAAGACAAATCAGGAACCAGGTCTATGAAAACAAGCCGCGCATACACGGCAACACACACACACACACACACACACACACACACACACACACACACACACACACACACACACACACACACACACACACACACACACACACACACACACACACACACACACACACACACACACACACACACACACACACAGAAAAAAGCAAGCAAGCTTGTATACATGACTGAGTCATCTCTTGTTTTTCTCTCTCTCTTTACCTATCCTATCGATCTGCCCATTTTAATTTCAAATGAGGCTCACTGAACGGCAAGGAGGACAAAGCAATTAATTGAAGATAACATTTTCTCTCTCACACTCTCCTTGGCTCTTGGGAGATATTATAGCAGAACAGTTATCTATATGTATATAATGTTATCTATGAGCACACAGCTGGATCCTATTGTAGATTTAACAGTCCTGCACTGAGGTCTTAAATGCAGACAATCAGGAACATGCATGCACACACGCAAACACTGAATCTGTGTGCTAGCCAAGCCTTCACATGCACGCTACAGCAACAGTTTGGGTACTGGAGGGAATTATCGGTTACACTCTGAGATTGATCGCAGCTCCCCTGAAAGCCCACCACTGCATTTTTATCTAGCTGATCAAAGATGCTTAAACACAAAAGCAGACCTCAAAAATGCGGAGGGGCTAAAGGCCCCTCCGCATTTTTTTAAATGTGTTCTATTTCAGCCCGAAAACAATCGTAATGTTTGCACCAGTGTCCATAAGAGCAAAGCGAGTTGAGCCCTGAGACCAACCAGTCCTCTAGATGCCCATGCTGTATTATTTATGACTGATGATCAAACTGAAATTGTATTATAATTTAACAAGAGCTGATCCCCTGCACTGACAACAATATATTTACATGTAGAGTACTGTACACGCAATGAATTCACATGATAAAGAACGGAAGGGATATCAAGAGATGTGAAGAGGATGTGTGTACGTACGTGTACACACACACACACACACACACACACGCGCGTCTTAAATCAGTGGTTCTCAAAGTGGGGTTGGGGGACCCCCAGGGGTCTTTGAGGGTGTTCCAGGGGGTCCCCAGCTAAACTATTGATGGTTACAAACCAAATGGACCCATACAGGTCTGTAACTCTGAGAGTGTACAAATGGAACCAAACAAGTCCATTTGGTTCCATTTCTCTCCGAATTATGGGGGTCCATGGACTTTTCCATAACAAACTGGGGGTCCTAGAAATGAAAAAGTTTGAGAAACACTGTCTTAAATCACCAAGAGCCAAAATGGAGGCGTGTGTGTGTGTGTGTGTGTGTGTGTGTGTGTGTGTGTGTGTGTGTGTGTGTGTGTGTGTGTGTGTGTGTGTGTGTGTGTGTGTGTGTGTGTGTGTGTGTGTGTGTGTGTGTGTGTGTGTGTGTGTGTGTGTGTGTGTGTGTGTGTACAGTGTATGTGTTTACCTCAGCTGGAGAGCCCTTCTCTACAGTCTTGATAATAGGGACTCGGTTCCTCTCTTCCAGAGTAAAGCCGTAGCCTCCGTCACTGGGTCTTATCTGGAATAAGACAGGACTCCCATCAGAGACCACCCAAACCAGTAGTACAAGACACGCTGTATACATACCAAGCAAACCATGGCATTCTCCATGAATACACACGGACACTCGTGCACACACACACACACACACACACACACACACACACACAGTACACCCATATACAGTCATACTGGTACTAGCCTCGGAAACCCATGCCTTTTTTTTTGTTTCAAAATAAAAAAAGCCTGGGAGAACCTTGCAGGAACGCTGGTCTTAGGACCTTGTTATCTCCTAACCGATCAGAGTGCTCCAAACCCAGGCGCTGGAATCCAGCGCCTGGGTTTGGCTCCGCCCTTCAAGACCATCGATTGGGCTCGTTCTTTCAGTCTATACTGGTACAGACCATAGACTGTAAAAAAGAATGGACAAAGCCACTCCCCTGCTTTCTACAGAACGAAAATGAAGCCGATGGTTCAGAAACGTGCATTCCTCCATCGTTAATATATACAGTTGGCCACGCCGGAACTCAAACGCTATTGGTTGAGACCAGACACGTGACCAGCGAACCGGAAAACAACCCCCAAAAATGCTATTGGTTGGGTAGCTTGTCAATCAAGAGTAGGGCGGGGAATGAATGCTATTGGTTGTGTAGGTTGTCAATCAAATCATCCCGCCCCTCCTGGAGCATAGCCTACTTTATCGTCAATTTTAGAATAAATGGGACCATAATTTAGCAAAACGCATATCATGATGATTGAAAGGAGACTTTAAACTAGCGACTGGAAGCATATAGAATTTATGACAATTTTTATTACGGTAAGAAAATCTAGTCTAAAGTTTGTCAAAAACCCATTCACTTGCGTTAAAATAAATTCTTTCTGACACTGCAGGTTGGCACAGGGTAAAACAGTGCCTCACTCTGGCCATTCATAAGCTTCCGTGTTGGCCTCATCGTAAATATCCAAGCCTTGCCCCTTGGTACAGACAGATAACCAAGATGTTCTTTGCTCAGACCTCTAAAAAGTGTGCTTACTGAGGTAAAAACAAATGACTTGTGTAGTGTTATGGTTTTCCCCCTTCTCACAGCTGTGGGGTTGAGTAGTTTAGACATGGGTTTAATATGGTTTCCTTATTTTTAGTCAAGTTTAGGTACTGTTAGTTTACAATAGTTTAGGCATGGGTTTTCTATGGTTGCATTCATTTCAGTTACGGTTAGGCTGTTAGTTTAGTTTATGCATGGGTTTGGTATTGGCTTAATACATTTTACATAAGGTAGGCACAGTTAGTATAGTTACGTTCAGGCATGGGTTTGGTATGGTTTCATTAATTTGAGTTGAAGTTAGGCACCATCAGTACAGTTACGTTTAGGCATACAGTAGGTTTGACATGGTGTCATTAATTTGAGTTACGGTTAGGCACTGTTAGTGTAGTTTAGGCATGAGTTTGGTGAGGTTAAGGTTAGGGTAAGGATCCGAGGAGGCCGTTTATAGTGCTTGACAGCTAAATAGTTTCCATTACCAATGATGTCCAACGGCTGAAAACCACTGGCAATAAATACATGGAGTATAAGGATATAAGCAAGGTGACAAAGGGGTAAAACATCCCGCACCAGTAGGGATTTGGCGATGACGTTCTCAGCTATTTTCAAGTCGTGTTTCATGGGCTTATGTTTGGTGTTGGAGCCCTCCATCTCCTCATCAGCGAAGAACCGAAACAACAAGGGCTCATCCTTGAACTCGCTCTTCTCCAAGACTGGAGGGTAAGAAAGAGAAATGATAAAATGAATTAACAGCTTATCATCACAAGAGCAATCAGCTAAACAAAAAGTAAATGTTTGGAATAATTACACAGCAGGCAAAAACAACAAAATCTCTTGGCCTCAAATTTAAGTAAGCATGAAATTAAGCTTGTTTTGCTCGTTCAATAACCTACATTCTGCTTGTCATGGTGCGTAATTGAATAGTTGAAATGAAATGATGTGATATTCTAAATAGGACAAGTAATTCAAATCATGTTTTGTTTTAAATATACAGTGAGTATGCCGGTGTTCATTGTGGAGAACATAAATCAAAAAGTTAATGGAGAATGTCATTCACTAAGCAGTTTACGACCATAATTTGAACGTACCGGCGTTTACGAAAAGGTGTCATGATTCATAAAATGTGTTATGATTAATTAAAAAAAAATGTCCGTGAATTTGGACGCAGGCACGCTCTTTCTCACGTCTGCTCGGAGGCATGACTTATGGGACCAAAGCTTTCGTATATGTCAGAATGCCTTATTCTTCATCAATTTCAATACAAACCTAGTGCCAAACCTCAAATAAAATATGTATGTGCCCAACATTTGTCAACACATATAAAAAAGAAAGAAAACATGTCAAACGATCTTTGTATGCATATTATAGACATGATGCAAAGTTGCAAATTCAACCTATTTTTATTTCTTTTCAGTTTACGCATGTAGAGCTGAATTATTAGGCGTGTTTGCAAGTGTGGCCACAGTCTCGCCTATTGGACTTTCATGCCAACCTTGCGCTATTAATTTATAATATTGACCACATCACATGAACGCAGTCTTACCTTGATGAGGATAGGATGAAATCTAGCTGCCTGTGTCCATTACTCCATATCCAATTACGGTGTAGGAGTCGGACAGTGGAGGGTTCGTCCAAAGACAGATTCCCCTCAGTAATCAATAAAGCTCTGATAAAATCGGATATAGACGGATTCCAGCTTTCCAGCATCATCTATTTACCTGGGCAAAGGTGAGTGAGCGATTGTTCAAGGGCTTATGTAATATCCATTCAAAGTTTTATTAGTCTTTGGTCGTGAAGTTAAACTGTAAACAAACTTCTTATTCTCTTCATTACACTTGAGAGTCAGCTATTTACTTAATAAACGTTAAATCGCGGGAGGACCTTGCTTGCACTGATCTACAAATTGTCATGCGGTGCATCGCGCCACGTTGTCAGCTTCTAGATCTAGATTGCACGTCCGTTTGTGCTTATCGAAAATATGCACCCCTTTAGTCACTTTATTCACAACCCGCTTAGTGAATCGGGCCCATTGTGTTAAATAACTTAAGCAAATGCACATTCTCTTCAAATGGGCCTGGTACAGTATCAACAGCAACAAAGGACCTTTAACCAAGAGTCCTCAAGTTTGAAATAAAACGGCCCTGAGGGGAAAAACAGAGTTCCCTCGCTTCGTTCTTTCTCAAGATCAGATATAGCGCCAATAGTTTTAATAGCCACATCATCAGGCCAAATAACTCACTGGCACGAATGGCAAAATGACCCTGCAGGCTGTGGAAGTGAAAGGAAATGACTGCTGTTCTGTTCCATAGATTTACTGGCTCAACTGTGGGCAGCGCTGAGCAGTTACATCATGGAGGTACGGGGAGACGAGTAGTGACTCAGTGTATGTATGATGTGGACTTTGGCATGAGGGCAACGTGGACTTTAAAAACAGGTCTGACTCTTATAAACACGCACAGTAACCATGGCTACTGACCATTTGCACTTGGACTGACAAACATTCCACGTGGTGGCTGCCAAGTTCTCACAGCTACAGCAAACCACGCACGCACGAACGTGCACGCACGCACAGCTATTGAGAGTCCCATACATACAGTACAACTATGACGATAACTCGTGTTGTATGCTGTGGTGTGCAGCCACACGCGCGCACACACACACACACACAGCACAGGAATAAAGCACTTCTAAAAGTTCTGTTTATGTATTTATGTCAACGTGGCCTATCATAGGTATCATAAATGGAAATGGAAGGAACCAGAACAATTGTGTGAAATGCTGATGCCAGGAACTTTCTTCAACCCCCCTCTCGACATGCGTGCAAAACTCTCGACAACTGACTGAATTGAGGATTTTTTTTTGCTTTTTGGGGGCGGACGACACAAAAAGTTACATGATGTTGCAAGTTTGCTGCAGGTTTTAATGTGTTTGAAGGGTCGTACCGTGATGCATGAAGCCATTGTCACACAGCTCCACCCCTAAGATCAACGCTTCCTCTCTCGTCCTGCAGTCCCCCTGCATCGGAAAACACACAGGAGAGAGGGAGGGAGGGAGAGCAAAAGAGAGAGGCAGGGCAAGAGAGAGAACAAAGCACATTGTGTGTTTAGAGAATGGTCATAAATGTCATTATATACAAGTTGACAATGCAACGCATCAATCAGCTTGCTGAGGTTTGGTACCCAGCATTGTCCAGGTTATTGTGTGGGTGAAATAGGCTCTCTCTGTCCCTCTATATGCCATAGAGTCTATGGGTTATTGAGTGCATGAACTAGGCTATTTGTCCCCCTCTCTCCCTCTCAAGCTGTGATCTGACAACAGAAAGCTGTCTACAATGCCGATTTACGCTGGCATCAGGGTTTTCCATAATATAGTTTGTGGATAATACATACAGGCTCGCAGACACACCAACCCACAGACACACAGACAACTTCATAGCCTACTTAAACTTTATCTTCGATATAAAGTTCAAGTTGTTTGTTTGTGGGTTTGTCTGTTTTCCCGATTTATGCCCAAATATGGCCATGCCTGATGTCACAGTGCCCAAAGATATGCCTGATCTCAGCTCAAATGGGCGTAGTTTTGCAACGGGTGGCGTCAAAACATCCATTCCTGGATGAAGTAGCCTGTCGTCTATGGCGGTGTGTGTGTGTGTGTGTGTGTGTGTGTGTGTGTGTGTGTGTGTGTGTGTGTGTGTGTGTGTGTGTGTGTGTGAGAGTGTGTTTTACAGAACGATAATATTTTATCTTTCGGTGGGAACGCACCTTTACATCAACACTGCTATAGTATCTGTTTGTGTGTATGTGTGTGTGTGTGTATATATATATATATATATATATATATATATATATATATATATATATAAGGGTGGGACGATATGGGTATGTCACGATACGATATCTGTGGCGATATTAGGCCCTCGATAACAATAATATCACGATATTCGATATATCGCAATATCACGATATATTGCATGAAATTTCACCGATATATCACGATAGTCCTTGTATTCAATTTATAAACACATAAAATAGCACCAAACAGTTCAAAATCATCATTACACATAGAGTCCGACCGATAGGGATTTTTGTGACCGATACCGATAACCGATTTTAGAGAGGTTTGGATTATATCGGTCACCGATAACCGATATGCAACAACCGATATTGTGAATTTTATTAGCTGGAATGAAAATAGGCCTTTTCTGTTTTTTTTTTTTTTACATTTACTCAAGTACTGTACTTAGGAAATGTTTAAGTATTTTTGAGGTATTTTTTTTACTATTATTTATATTTAGTAATAGTAAAGTATTGGAAAGTATTTCCAATTTTCAACACTTTTACTTCTACTCCACTACATCTCAGACTAGGCAAATATTATACTTTTACTCCACTACAATTATTTGAAAACTTTAGTTACTAGTTACTTTGTAGATTAAGATCTAGAATATTATAAACAAAACACACATTAACCACTTCAGCCCTATATACATTGATTTCTGCCATTTGAAAATAGCAGATTTACAAGCTTGTAGATCTGCTATTTTCCAAAGATTTTTATCCATTTGAAATCTTGTTGAACAGGACATTCTGCATAATGAGTAGTACTTTCTACTTTGTACTTTAAGTCAGAGTCCTGCAATCGTTTGATGGGTGAAAACGGGTGTAAAATATACCGACGGGCGGTTCTGAACTAAACGCGGGTAGGTAACGTTTTATTGTGAAAATCAGAGAGCCCTGTCTCCGCGAAAACAACGTCACTTGTGTAACTTAACACAGCACAACGGCATGGAGCACGCTGGTCAGTTATCTTAACTCACAAAACACATCGAACATCCTGTTAAACCTTCAAATTAAAACCATCTGAGACGTAAACAATGACACATGCTTACTGCGTATGTGCGCGTTCGCGCGTGTGGCTAAAGCTCGCTCCTCCGTCTTCACTTGTACACTGAATGTAGCTCTATTGTTGAAGGCTGCTAGCTATCCTTTTCAACACACTTTTAAATTGAGTGACTGTCTGTAGGCTATTTACATTTTACTCTGCATGTAATCATGGGTAAACGGGCGGACAACAGGTCCATTATTTGACGGGCGGACGCGGGCGGTTCTGGTTCGTATTTTGAAAGAATCACGGCCAGGGTGACGGGTGGGTCTACTCTGCAGATCTGATTATTGACGGGCAGCGCGGGTTCTCAACATTGGACCCGTGCAGGACTCTGCTTTTACTTTACAGATTTTTTTTAATTCCGGACTTTTACTTGTAACAGAGTATTTCTATATTACAGTATTGATACTTTTACTTAATACGCAAACCCGCTATGGAGACAATTAATTAATTAACACTACAGCTGTGGTGGTGTTGTTTTTGTTTGAGGCGTAACAAACTAAGCCAAAATTAAATGACGACGCTAAAATAGAAGTGAGTATAGCCTCACCTCAGCCTATCATTATTATTATAGGACAATCAGATCTAGTAGCAGATCTACAAGCCCAGCGCGCTCTGCTGGACAAAATATATAATTACACCAGCAAAGTGCTTTTTGAGATTTTTTTTTTTTTTTTCATATCGGTCATATACGATATGATCCGATATAACCAAATAAGGCCATATCGGGTACCGATATATCGGTGACCGATATATCGGTCGGACTCTATATACACAAATACAGTCGGAAAAACAACGTATCACAAACTTTTTTTTTTTTTAATACCGTTTTTTTCCGGCAGTATATCGATTATTTATCGCGGGAGAAAGTATTGCGATATATCGCAATATCGATATATCGTCCCACCCCTAATACATATATATATTATATCGATATGTGCTGTATATATACACAGATTACACACATTCAGACCAGAGCCACACCACACTTATTCACAAACAAACACAATCAGAGAGATGTCTAGACGGCTGTGTGACGGTCCTTGAAGTCCCACAGAAGGGGAGACAGCCCCTCCGCCCCTCCGCCGACCTAGGTCATGCGAGCCCACACACACACTCACACGTACATAAGATATACACACACACACACACACACACACACACACACACACACACACACACACACACACACACACACACACATGGCTGTAACGTCTGGCGTTGATTCTGCTGTCAAACACTACGCGCCATTTCTGTGCCGTTGTCCCAGACAAGACTATCAATCTGTTGACCTCAAAGCTCCCTGTCCAAGCCAATAAAGCTCAGTCATCTAATCAATTCTCCCTCTCCGTTTCCTTTTTACTCCTCCGAGAGGATAAGGACCGCTGTGAGTGTCTGTGTGAGTGTGTGTGTGTGTGTCTGTGTGAGTGTGTGTGTGTGTGTGTGTGCGTGGCTCAGTCTCTTTCCTCTGTTGCATATTTGAAGTGACCCGCCTGTTATGACAACAGCCGCTTCCCTCTCTTTCTTCCCCCTGCTCCTCATAGTCTTCTTTCATCTCCCCTGTGCTTCCAGGTGGGCGAGCGGCGGCGAATGTGTTTCCAATATGCTCGGATGCCAACGGGGGAGGGGTATGCAGAAAGTGACACGTAAAGGAAGAGACGCACGCTGGGCACGCTTACCTGAGCTATGAGCCAGTCAATCAGCTTGTTGGCCATCACCACTGATTTGTACGTCCGCAGATGGTAATCCTTGTCCCTGGATGAGGACAAACAACAAGACGTTAAAATATTATCCTCCCCTGAACATACAAGTGCTATTCTATTCTATTCCCTTAGTTCAGCTGAGGTCCAGTGGTCAGACACATGACATGTGCAGCAGTAGCATTCATCAGGCATCAGGCCTGCTCCATTGCGATGGCCAGAGACTCGAGACCATGATGACGTACAGTCGGACTGTTTAAATTCCACTCAGTTACTGGTGGTCACTTTTAAAAAACATTGGCGGTTGCGTGGTTATGTCAAATTGGGTTTTCTTTTGGCCGTCAACAGCCAAAAGGCATCGCAGTCCGCGAAGGGCTCGGTCAGGTCAGGGCTCTAAAGTGTGTTTGGCCCCACGGAGCACCATGTCACTGACGCGTTGCTCTGCTGCTCTCAGTGTTACCACCACCACACGGCCAGATTCTCTGCCTGCCAGACCCCCGGAATGCTGTCTGAAATAGAGCTGTGACTTTCCCATGAACGCCGGGGTCTCCCCGGGGACACGCAGGGGCCGAAACAGCAGGCCCGGGAAAGTCCAGGGCCGCCCGCAACTTACACCACTCACACAGATCCACCACACGCAAGCAAGCAAGCAAGCAAGCACTCATTCACTCACTTCACTTTACCTCACTCACTCACACATACAGTAGACCACCCCACACATGCGCATATTTAAGACACACGGACAACCTCAAACACGCACGCACACACACACACACGCGCGCGCGCACGCACACACGCACACTCGCGCACACACACAAACACACACACAGACCAGAGAAGTCAAACACAACATGTGGGCCAAATAAAAGTCCAATCTCAGCTGTCTGCAGCTCACCAGAATGTGGAGCGTGAGAGGGCAATCACACAACCCCCCCCAACACAAACACACATACACACGCCAGTCCCATAAAGGAACATTCTGTTGCATAAGTGCATTTGACAGACCGGGTTCGGTCTGCGAGGCGGGTGGAGTGTTGGTATACACTGGTTAGGCACGATGCTCTGCCGTGCCATGCAATGGGGAAACTAACGAGGGTGGATGTTCACTGAAGTTGTCAGAGTGAAAAATGAGGTCCGGTGGGGCAGCCATATGCCTGGCATAAGGGCAGCGCCAATCTGTGGAGCAAGTAGCAGAGGGAGAGGTCAAAGGGGAGGTGCTTATTGCTCAACTTGCCCGCTGCGAATGGAAAAGAGCCTGGGAAGTTGGCAGTACTTTTTTTGTGAAGGGTAAATTGATGGCCTAGGCCATGCTGTACTTTCCTTGGTTGTTTCAAACTGAAAGCCCTAGCATTTAATTAGCGTTTTTTAAATCCTGAGTAAATAACTAATGTTATTGTTGTGTTATGTTTTAAATTCTACGTTTTTTTTCGTGTTATTGTCTGTCTGTTATATTGCTGTATAACATACTCACATGTTGTACATCAACTTTGGTTTTAAATTTAAATGGTTTTAAATTTAAATGTGCTTTAGAAATTAAATTGACTATGCACAATCCATAAATATTGAGCTGCTGAAAGATGTATAAGCATAACAAAGCAACAGTACTATTTTCCCAGAGTTGTTATAATATTCTTCTTCCGTTCTTCATTAAAATAATTCAAGAGTGTTTTTCAGATGACTCTCAGTTTGCAGCCTTTCCATGTTAATATCTTAAGCACCTTCTCATCCGATGCATGAATGCATACCTGTGTCTGAAGGGCGCTAGCCTGTTAAGGGGTTCAATATTTCATACAAGGGAATCAGATACCCTTGAGGGCCTGAATTCACAGCTTTCTTCTTGGGGAAATGGGCTGTCTAGTCCCCCCCCCCCGCACACACGCACACAAACACGCACGCACACAAAAACGCACACACACTTACACACACACAGACCTCACCCTCCATCCCCCACTCCTCATTTCTCACTCTGCCAGGAAATTCCACCTAATTAGGCAAGGGCTGGTTGGTCCAATTAAACCCTGGCATTCCCAGGCCCCGGGACGCATTGTTCGGGACATTCAGTGAGAATGCACTGCGCTGCACAGACACTCTGGCACACACTACACTACACCACACACACACACACAAACACAGCTACAGCAGGAAGACAAGACACACACAGAGACACAGACTTTCTACGTCTGTGGCGGTTTTGGCCCCAACACAGACAGCAATGGACTGAATGCTGACAATACTCCAAGCACCAATACGCGCACCCATGCACACACACACACACACACACACACACACACACACACCGCGCACGCACGCACGCACGCACACACACACACACACACACACACACACACACACACACACACACACACACACACACACACACACACACACACACACACACACACACACACACACACACACACACACACCAAGTCAACCCTGAAGTCATATGGCTGTCAGATCAGACAGAAGAACTATGCTCAAATCCATGGAGCATCAATGTGGTCTCTCCAGCTACGGAAGAGTTTCACAGGGGTTAATTCAAAGCTGTGCTTAGGGCCATTTGAGATCCAACATAAACAGCCAGCGTGGGCCAGAACCTTTGTGGTACAACACATTAACAGACCGTACCTCAAACACTGTTAAAATGGAATTCACAAGAACAACAGCAAAAACCAAAGCATGCCGACAAATTACACCTATAAAGTGCACGTGCTCCACTTCTGTCTATGTTTTTGCACACTGTCAAACAATGGGATGTTTCATTAAACGTGTAAGGGGAACAAGTGCCAAGATCGCCCCAAACACACCTGCTTTGCATTTGGGTTGTAGGGCCTATTGCAAGGCCATGTTGGATGTTTCTGGCACACATCAGCAGTAATTGCCAACCGCAAGACACATGGAGACTGAATAATGAAGAGTTTGATATTATCGCTCTACATGTACCGTATGTACAAATCATATCGCACTTTAAAAATAAAGCAGATAACTCCATTCAGCTTTAATATGAGCTGCCTCAAAGCCATCAATCTCCACAGGGCCTATTTTGCAATGTGTTACAGGCTGGAGAATTCAAATGGATGTCTGCTGTCTGCCGCACTACTTTGTGTCAGGCCATCGAGACCACAGGATCAATACGCCATGACATGTGTAATTGGTCACGCGCGGTGAACTGCGCATGTCCCATCCATTCCAGCTGAATGCCCTGAATACAGCTCTGCACCATGCCTCGACATAGGCATGAGTCTTGTCTTTGTAGCTGTGATGAATGGATTGAGCAGCATGACCCAAACATATCAGCATGGACACACACAGTGTGTGTATGGGGGAGCAGAGAGCATGCAGTTAAAAGCCTATAGACAAATCCAAAGAACACTGCCGTGGCGCAATCATAACTGCGGTGTCAGACTTCTGTTGCGGTGTGGAAACTGCTTGCTTTACCTGCTATTTTACTAACTAAATGCTCTGGCAGATACAAAAGTGTCACTGACGTGCATCAAGTTAGGCTACTTGGTCACATTGGATTGCGGTGCTGGTGCAGCCCAAAATAAGAGACTATTTGACACTTCCAATGTGAACAAGTGACATAACTTGATGCAAGTCAGTGACACTTTGTATCAGCCAGAGTAATATAACAGTTAAAGCAAGCAGAATGCACACCGCAGCAGGCGTCTGACGCCGCAATAATGATTGCGCAACCACAGGGCAGCACTCAGTGGATTTGTCTTGCTCAGGAAGACGCAAGGCTCAAGGAGAACACACAGTCATCCCTGCTTTGAAGATCCATTTGTGAAGATCATCAGCGAACGAGACACAAATGTCTATTCTGAATTGTTTTGGTTAGCCTTTCATGATAGACAAATGTTATCTATTACCGTATGTTGTCAAAGCAGTATAAAATGGTGGGAATGTATAAGCAGTGAATGCTCAAAAGGCAAAAGAGAATGAAAGAGAAAGGGAATGCTAGCAATGTTATCGCTTTCCATGTCCAAGTGTCCAGATGGCTCGTGTGCGTATCTGTGTATGTGAGGCCCAATCCTTTGACTTTGCATCTGTCCTCTACAAAAGGGAATGGTGCAGACAAGTCCTGCCAAGTGCTATCACCCACAGGCCCTGCCACACTATATCACACTCTATGCCAGTCCCTCCCATGTTAGCTCCTCTTGAAAACAATAGGCTTATAGTTCACTGGCATGCAGTACTTCCATCCTCCGTGCCGCTCTGGTCTGAATTCTTAAACTTTTGGCGTACTAGCTGGAGCTATATTTAGGTTATTTTTAAGCCTGCCAACCTGCCTGCCAGCGACGAGCTGTGGAGGGACAAGTGAAATGGGCCATAAAAGAAAATGGACGGATACCTGACGACAGGAGTGAAGAGACTGTGAAGACGACAGAACAATCTGACCCCCTGAGAGAGAGAGAGAGGAGATGAGAGAGAGGAGAGAGGAGAGAGGAGAGAGAGAGAGAGAGAGTTTAGAAATGACAGTAGTAAAAAGCATTAAATTAATCTAATGTTCCAACACGGTAAATATACCTTGCCTATTGCCTATTTCTATTACTTTTATTTTGCTGTTTAAGGTTATTAAGTACTGTAGTGTACACTTAGAAATGGTTTGAATATGAGAATGACTGTTGCGCAACTGCTGTTACCTTGGAGATGACATCCTGCATGTCACTTCTGGGGTGGTAGGTGCCATCATCATAGCGAAAGCGATACAGCACAGGCTCAGGCTTGAACTGGTGCTTGTCTGTGACTGCAATTCATCACATACAGAAAGGACTGTGACTGAATGAAGGCGATGGCAGACACAAAGTGATGTTAACCCTCCACCAACCTTAAAAAGAGCCGTATTAACCGTGAATTTAACAAGAATGACACAGTCACAGTCATATTACCCCAATGGAAACAAGACAGCATGGATTTTTTTGGTGTCATCCTTTTAGACAAAGTGTTTGACTGTACTCGTGCTGTTTTTACATTTCTGTCTAATAAAATATTCAACCAATCAACCAAATTATACCAGCTTGAGCCAAGCTAAAACCCTTGAAAAGTCAATCATGAATCTTACAACATTATTAAAAAAAACGTACCAAATTAAACTCAGACTTTAAGAATTTGATAGGTCACCAAATTCAGCACAACAGCTATACTAACTTACAGTAGACACAGACACACTCTACACTTCAAGCAAGCATCTAAATGAACACTTTCAATACATTTTTCATGCAAACTAAAGCAAGGGAAAAGAACTAAAGAATAGCGGACAAAAGGGCGATATTCATGCACTCATACAGGCACAAACAATCCAACATCTAACTGTAAACATAAACAAAAATAACTTACTACTACTATAAAAACTGCAGTATTAACATAACTATTGCAATGATGACGCAACACAGCAGTTCAGAGTATGGGAAGGCATTGCGGACTCCCCATTGGCTTAAAGGACAGCCAATGAGGAGAAAGTCACGAAAAAGTCACAACTAGCGCAGCGACTGAAGCTGGCAAAAAATAAATAAACTCACTCCAAAACCCAGCCTTCCAGCCTGGAGGAGCCTCCCAAACACACGAGGGGTCAAAGATAACACTGCTGAAAGCCACCCACCCACCCCATCCCACTCTGCTTGCTTTAGGGGGCTTTGTTGAAGCCCCCACCTAATAGAATGCAGTTGGCTCTGTGTCTTTGGCTGTAGAACCATGAAGGTTCCATTAACGTCCTTATGAAAAGCAAGCTCACTGGCCCTTGGAGCTATTCCTCTCTGTCAGGGAGAGCCTCAAAGCCCGATCTCATTTCTCTCTGTTAGGAAGCAATAAAGAACCCCAGAGTAATTTAAGATCCAGGCCTGGCCACCGGCCCCAGTCTTTTGAGGAAAAATACATACTGAGCGCAGTACGCACCATTAAGTGCGAATGCAGTGCGTCAACCAGCACGCCACCTCAACACATTGCACAATTCTCATCCGAGGCCACTACGCAGCCATTGAACCGATATTACACAAACACTGGGGCGAGAAGGGATTAATATTTATAATCCCTTGCCTAAACAACGTGTCACAGGGAGTTTTTAAGTCGGACATCTGCTGAGACGTGAATACGAGATCTGCAAACGCAACCCGAGCGGTGAGATCACTGTTGTAAAACGCTTAACTTGTTGAATGAGGGATGTTCAATACACGCAGTTAGAAGTCAAGCCAGGGTGCAACCGTAAATGTAAACCACTTGCGTGCCGTCTACTGTGTGCGTAATGCAATGTCACTTATATTGTACATGGCGTAATTGTTCATGTAGAGCAGCAAAGGAAGGAAACATCTGTAGTAAATCTGGAGCGTAAAAATGGCTACTCTCAGAGCTAATTAACACTCAGGATTTTGCGGTGTAGGAAGGCGAGGTAAAGAACAAGAGATGAGGGGTGAGTGGGTCACCTCTGACACCACCCGGCAGCATCTGCTGTTCACCCACCCACACAACCACCTGATGTGGTGAGAAATTAGAGAAAGTAGACCTGCTTTTGCATGAATATTTAAACCAGAGACAAATATATAATGAATAATGTTAATTTTGCCAAACAGGCATCTTCTACCCAAATTGATAATTCCGATTTTTTTTTGTGTGACACAAATCCACAGGCAGTGGTGGAATATATATTTTACAGATATTTTACTTCAGTAAAAGTAGCAATACTACAATATGAAAATACTCTGTTACAACTAAAAGGCCTGTGAGTAAAAGTACAAAAGTATTGGCATGGAAATATAATTAAAGTACCAAAAGTAAAAGTACTAAAACATTTGAAAATAGCAGATCTACAAGCTCACAACGTGTCGCGATGCGACGCGTTGTGAGCTTGTAGATCGGCTATTTTCAAATAGACTATGTAAAAAATATGGTTAAAGTGGTTAATGTAGGTTTTATAATATAATAATGTATATCTGCAAAGTAACTAAAGTATTGAAAATTAGAAATACTCCAGTAAAGTAAAAAACACCACAAAATTGTACTTTTGTAGTAAATGTACTTAGTTACTTTACACCACTGTCCACAAGAATCTGACGGGTCTACTCTTGAGGCATGCTGTGCATCTCTAGAGGAGAACCTACCATGGTGGATGATTCCGTTCTCCAGCAAAGCCTGTCCCAGGTGCACTCCTTCCTCTGGGTTGTCCGTCTCACCGATCTCCATCAGCCAGGACACAAACTCACTGAGGAAAAAGCAAAACAACATTATGCACTCACAGGTCAATTTTCTATTAAATTAGCAGGATTTCACAGTGTAACAGTCTCCATGGAATGTGCTCTCCTTTAGAAGCACTCAGGACACGTTTGCTTTTCACAAGGCTCAAGGATACGTGTAGCTGAATTATTCAAAACCAAACATCTCTAGAAGAGGAAGTTGATGTGAATCTCAATGAATTAGCAATCTGTGAAATCATCTCAATCAATGATCAATGAACCTACCTATGTCAATGTGGAAGCAGTGGAAAGAAATAAGAAAATCAAGAAGCCCTGGTGGCAGACAAACCACAGAGCTTTCAGGACTTAATGAATAACATTTACCATAAACTCATGTGACTATGGCAACAAACACCGTCTTGGCAAAGAGACATGATGATTTATTTACTATTGGGGGCCACCGTCTGTTTATTAAAACAACCAGCAGGGCTTACTCCAACTGTTTGGCCTTGTTCTATCTTGAAATCTGGTGCCGAGTGACAGCAGAAAATCAAGCAACACTGAAGTGTGTTTTAAACTCCCAGACGTAGGAAGAAAAATGCAAAGAGGATTTTTGTTTTTGTTTGGTGTGCATCATTTACAACTGCGATAAAGAAAGACACAACAACCACTCTGAGACAAAATGGACTAAATAGGATAATTCTCTATAATTCAGCAATCCACAAAGAGATGGATAGATAGAGAGAAAGAAAGAGATTGAGAGAGAGAGACAGACAGACAGACAGACAGACAGACAGACAGACAGACAGACAGACAGACAGACAGACAGACAGACAGACAGACAGACAGACAGACAGACAGACAGAGAGAGAGACAGACAGACAGACAGACAGACAGACAGACAGACAGACAGACAGACAGAGAAACAAGGGGAACATCAGTAGCATATCTGATTACGATCCTTGATGTTCTGTCTCCCCACAGAAGCCAAACAAACATGGCCAGCAGTACCAGTGGAATTCTGTGGTATCCCCTTCCAGCCTGTGATGGCGGGGCCGGGTGTCACCGTAGAGCCATCAGCAGGCTGTTGAGGGTTTGACGTTGAACGTTTTTCAGGAAAACAATCTACGGCCAATCTACCCTGGTCTTTCACTCTTCCGCCTTTCAATCTTCGCGTCCTGTTACCCCAATTCTAGAGTCAACAGAATACAGGGAACACGCAAGGGTCACAATAATGTCATTTTATCAATCCCTGCACCTTAGTCGTGGAAAGAGACAGAGAGCGAGAGAGAGAGAGATGGGGGCGGGGGACTCAAAATGTTTGCAATGCATGGCTCTTGTGGCATTGTGCAGATTAAAGTTGTAAACGGCTTCTTCAATCTATATGTAAATACAAAGTCGACATTCTGAAAAGGAAGAGCTATTATCTTCCGGATCCCAATTGTTTTATTGAATGTTACCGTTATTAAAAGTGGTCCAGCAATATACAGTATTGTGCAGAATATTATTGCGATGAAACATCTGAGACATGGACCAAGTGAAGGAAGCTAGCTGAGGATTATGGCAACAGTATGCATTCCTCAAAAGATGTGTAACTTGTCCTTTCACTAACATCTGTTGCAGTGCGTGTGCATGTGTGTGTGTGTGTGTGTGTGTGTGTGTGTGTGTGTGTGTGTGTGTGTGTGTGTGTGTGTGTGTGTGTGTGTGTGTGTGTGTGTGTGTGTGTGTGTGTGTGTGTGTGTGTGTGAGAGAGAGAGAGAGAGAGAGAGAGAGATAGTGGTAGCGCATTCTGTCAAAATGTGCAAAAGGTAAAATATATGGTCCCTTGAACATCTTTCCCCTTTTCACAATGGGATGATAACAGCTGAATGGGAGCTGGCTGCCACAAGCATTCTCTCTGATAAATTAAACAGTCCCACGAAGCAGACCACAAATAAGACCCTACCGCTTAAATGGGAGGAGTTCGAGACCCAGAAATAGCTCTGGGCCTCAAAGAATCAAGAGAGCGAAAGAGGAGGAGAGCGAGAATAAAGGAGAAACATTTCACAATGGAGGGAGTGGGCCGACTCTAAGCCATAGGCAATATGGCATTCATCAGGGAACATACCACGCTGGTTCCAATTCACCAATCACGCCTACATATTATCTTCTCTAAAAAGTCCCAAAGTCAAGACAAGGGTTGTACTGTACTCAGAAGGTTGCACAGAAACTGAGTATAAACCTGGGGGCTGTACAGTACAGTATATGCCCTTTTCCCCACATCTACAAGTGATCCTCAAGGTGCAGGACCATGCTGCATACTGAGGGATAGGCTTTCATAGGACCTCTAAAAGCTGTACCTTGAGGTACATGCTCACACCATATGGTCTCCTCTAAGTCGACAAGGCTCCCACTTACGACCAACGTTTGATGCCTTTAATCTTTTCAGCTGACAGATCAATTCCTGTTCCAGACCGCATAGGGATCTGGTATTGTCTGCATGGACCAAAGGAGAAAGTTACTCCCCATTCCAAACCCCCGTACCATGTAACTCGGCCACAACTATGTCCAATTGGGCTTTCTGGTTGCTTTTTTTTCCCTCTCCCTTGCTTTTAAAAATAACTATGATGTTGAAATGGCTGTTTAAGCTGCAGTACCTCGAGTCAGATTATTACCAGTCAAAACATCTCCCTAAAATTTTTAAACAAATGGAAACCATGGGTCATTCTGAAATTAAACTTGGGCGTTTTCAAGAAGAATCGGAGGAGGCTATACTACAATCAAGAGAACCACAGCTCCAAGGCTCATTTTATTCATACTCATAGACTATCTGCGTGTTTCAAACGGGTGTGCTGTGTAAGCCTTCGGGACTATACTGTATGGAACAGTTGGCTGTCATTATGAACTACAACCCAAAACGGGCAGGAATCGCTCTCAGCTATAACCATATGGCTGTTGATTTTATAACACTGATTCAGCCACACTCCATCAGATGGTGTTAGATTCTCGCTTTCACAACCACAGTCATAGGTCTACAGCGTTCAAAGATGATGGTAATTGGGTGCAGAACAAGCAAGTGAAAATGTGCACTAAGACATTGAATGTCAGCAGAGTAGCCGAAAGGAACTTAAATCACATAAACCCTGTATTCACATGCACATTTGGCAAAAATAGCAGATCTACAAGCTCAAGCTATTTTTGGCAAAATATTTGGTGTGGGACCACAGTCAACTAAGTGTATAGGGTTTAAGTGATTAACCCATTCAATCCGGGAACGCATCTCTGCCATTTTAAGATTTCTTTGACCATTCAAAAATAGCAGATACACAAGCTCATAGCGCGGCACCGAGTTCCACGCTATGAGCTTGTAGATCAGCTATTTTTGAAAAATCTTTAAATTATGTGCAAATCTTTGAATATGTATTTTTTTAAAGCGAACATTTGTCAAATATTTAGTTCCAGGGACCTCCAGAAGCAAAGATATCAGTTACAAATGTTCGCTTTGAAAAATATATTATATTCAACGATTTGCACAAAATGTTCAAGATTTTTCAAAAATAGCAGATATACAAGCTCATGTGCTATGAGCTTGTACTGTATATCTGCTATTTTTGAATAGCCCAAAGTATAAAATAATGGTTATAGCTAAAAACCTAAAATGACACAGTATGCGTTACCGGATTGAATGGGTTAAGAAAGTGAGCTTACAGACAGTATAGGCTCCATGTACTAAGAGGCTGAGTGCTCCGGTATATAACACCGAAATGTACAGTAAAGTGCTTTGAGGCTCACCGGCTCAGTGAAACGTTTATTATCTGAGAGTGGAGATAAGGCGGGGGATCAGGTGGTTCAGGCTGGTAATGCACCAGAGGAACAGAGACTCACATAGTCTAGAGATTGAAGCTAGCAGCCCATGCCCTCCAATCATCACACATCTTCAGATAGACTGCCGAAACGATGCAAGCCCTGTTTCCCATTACAGGATTACATGCAGGAGAAGATAAACCGACATCGTTCTAACTTTTTAATTACTTTCACTTTTGTAAAAAGCTTAACTGAAGACTGTTGATAAGGCTGATATGAACCTCATATTATTATGCATGGCTAAACATCAAAAGTTTTTATGTGATAAAAGCAGCATCCTGGAAACTGTCAGAGAAAGTTTTTTTGTTTTGCTTTTATGCCTTTATGGATAGTAGGCTGACAGGAAACAGGGAGAGAGATGGGGGGTGACATGCAGCAAAGGCCGTCAGGATCGGGACTCGAACCCGCTAGGCCAGCGGTCCAGGCCAAGCTGCAAATTTTGGGTATTTTTATGTGTACTTATGACAAAAAGCAGGATCAAATCAAATCAAAAGTGAAGGTGGATGGTGCTCTATTTTAATGGCAAAATAAATAAGGACACAGACATCCAGTTAAGCAAGGGGTGGGTTTGTGCGCACCACTGGAGACTGGGGGTTTGAATCCTCAACGGTGCCTTCAGCTTGCAGGTTGGTCGGGGCACCTGTTCAGCAGGGAGCAGAACTGGGAGGAATACCATGTTTTTCCACACGCATTACATGCTCCCTGTGAAAATCCTCACTGTCAGGTCAAAAGAAGCGGCTGGTGGCGTCATGTGTAATGGAGCAGACATGTGGTTACTGTATGTCTACACCCTCCCCATAACAACTTGTGGGGATCAGCAGAGACAGGGACTAATGCACATGGTGGGGAATTAGCATAACTAAATTGGGAGAAAAATGAAAAACTAAGCTTAAGTACAAATGTTCACATGTGCATGTCACAAGTTCAAAAATCTACCACATCTAGTACTGTTCCCTATCCGCCTCATCGCACGCACACACGCACCTGGACAGTGTAAAGCCCTGTAAGGTACAGTATGTGCCAGTGTGGCTGACAGATAGATGGAGGCATTCACACACACACACACACACACACACACACACACACACACACACACACACACACACACACACACACACACACACACACACACACACACACACACACACACACACACACACACACACACACACACACACACACACACACACACACACAGCTGCCCTCCAGCCAGCGTAATGGCCTCTCTACGGTGGATTCCTCTGTGGAAGGCTTATTCTAATCTAACACGGTGAGGGAGGGAAAGTAAATCGGTCAGCAGGGCAACAGAAGGACTTCTCCCTGTGATTTATGATCGGCCTTCAATGAGCCGCTCCGTCCCAAGACACCACGCCAAATAATCCTTAAATAAGATTCACGGCGATGTCCGCGTGGAGTTGATTTCCCCATGACTTGACTGCAGATACTGTACTCAACGGTGGATCTTCTGAACAGAGGAGTGCTAACGTGTCCTTCCCCCCTCGGCTCTCTTCAGAATGTCTCGCTCGATTAGGAATGAAAGAATGAACGAAGGAATGCAGCCCGAGTTTAGCACCAAAATGCCGGGTATTCAGCTCTGACTGAAGGTATTAGGTATGTACAGTATATGCTGTTATTCGCTCTGCTGGAATTTAATATGCAAATGCTGTGCATCACCCAAAAGTGAATACTTTACAATGTAAATCTGAAACTCATATTCCTGCTCACCTCGACCATTAAGAACACAGAAGCACTAGTCTCAAGGAGCCAGGTCATCAGAGATCTCCACCTACCAATAACGTCTGGTGAGTGGTGACATCTAAATTCAAGTTGCTGGAACAGTAAAGAAAACGGTCGCATATTGCTTTGGAAACAAATCCTATCAGTCCCCAGTGTGAAGGGCTGGCCTTAATTCTGGACTGGTTGTTCAATGCAGTTATTAATTATTTATTTTACTCTGAGTTGTTTCTACTCAGATTTACCCACTACATTGAATTTAGATCTCTGTTCGACTGAAGCACAGTCATCTAGCTTGACATTCACAGCAATAATGACTCATCGTGCTGAGAATGGCAATGTCAAAACGCTTTCACACTGGACAAGGCATGAGTGCCAAGGTTGAGGGCGTGTGGCCTACCTTCCCAGGAAGCACTTGGGAAAGGTGGTGAGCTTGCGTTTCCTGTCCTTGATGAGGTGTCCCTTCTTGGTCATGAGCTGGTAGAGTTTCTCTCCCTTCTCCGACACCATGACCCACGTATCTTGCTCCATACCCAGCCTCAGAGCTACAAAGAGAGAGGGACAGAGAGAGAGAAACAGAGAGACGGAGAGAGAGAGAGAGACAGAGAGAGAGAGAGAGACAGAGAGAGAGAGAGACAGACAGACAGACAGAAATCAGAAAAGCTCTGCATGCACATTTTAATCTTTAAACTCAGCTCCTTGTCTGGATGTGACATCAATTACTAAGTGAAGAAGACTAATATATCTTACTCTCACAGGCTAATTAGCAGTGCCAGTTCACAATAGGTTTAAGTAGGGTGAATCAATCATGGAGGTTATTCTGTGGCTACCAAGGGCAAAATACAGTTTTCCCTTCCTTAAGATAATTGGTCACCTCACAAATGTATGAGCAGGATTATGAACATTGCGCGCGCACGCACGCACGCACGCACGCACACACACACACACACACACACACACACACACACACACACACACACACACACACACACACACACACACACACACACACACACACACACACACACACACACACACACACACACACACACACACACGAAATTGCTCTTCACTGGTTAATGAAATAGCAATAATTCTCAACTATTGCATTGAAGATGCACATTGTTAAAAGTTAAACTTTTAAATATTTGGAAGTTTCGTATTTGTAATATTAAAACCTCAACAAAATCGTCCAGTGAACAAAAGTTAAACAAAAGCCTTAAACCAAAAATGACCTCCTTACTTTTCCTCCTTTCTCTCTCTTTCAAGATGGCCTCTAGCCATTCCTGTTTCTCCTCCGGGGTCTTAGCCATGCAGACGAACCACTTGTTCTTGGCCGTGTTGTGGATCTTCCAGCCGTTGTTCACAATGTTTCCACTGCTGTGGTAGTCAGCTGCAGGACAAGAGGAGAGCACAAACAAGAATATTGAGAAGGGGGCTCCGCTTGTGTCCTAAAAGACCTCTCGTCACGAGGGGTGGACAAAATGCTAATCCACCGCTTTGACTCATCCCAGTTTGGTGTCATTTTTTAAGCTTTTTTTTAATGTTTGAGCCATCGTGCCATCAATTTGAGGTTGCATTGATGAGGACATTGTAAACAGACTTGAGCTGAGGAGAAAATTAGCATTGCCACATGAAACATGCATCTAACAAGAGACAGGACCCCAGTGAGTTGGTTCAGAGAAGACAGGACCCACTCATTACTGAGAAAAACTAAAGGGAGAGTGGGGGGCATACACAATAGAACAGACAGGCCATACAAGAGTTCACAGACAACTCTATGAAATGCTGTTTCTATAGTAAAATGTGTCTTAATTGAATTCAGAGAGGAAACACTCAGGATTTTACTGTGTACATATTGTCTCATACGGTGCTGTGTGCAGCAGTGTTTCTGAGCGCCCACAAAGCTTTCATAATGAACACCACACATTACTCTGAGTAATGTGGTCCATAGAGGTGCACATTCATGCCCTATAGACTCTCATCTACTGATAGGAGCCAAACAAAGCTGTAATTCTGCCTCTGGAGCCTTCTCCATTCGAGTGCCACATCGATTATCACTCCTCTCCTGTAATGAGATAAATGACTGGACACAAATGGAGAGAGAAGAGCATCCATCAGAATTATTTACCACCAGGGCCCTCTGAACCTCCCCAAAACCGACAGGTGCTATTGATTCTACACTTAAAACAGAAATGTTACGAATGTCAAAACAGATGAAAATAAACGACCAAAGGTGAGGAGGTACGTGCATGCCCTCGCTGATTGTGTGTGTGTGTGCGTGTGCGTGTGCGTGTGCGTGTGTGTGCGTGTGCGTGTGTGTGTGTGTGTGTGTGCGCGTGTGCGTGTATATGCGTTTGTGTGCTCATTAATTCCATCACGGGGAGAATGCTTCCCCGGTCGGGCCCGCTTGACCTCTGCGGTTTCCGAGGTCACCAAAAAAAGCAAATAAACTCAACCATTAAAATCATCAATTGCAATCAGTTCAAATTATAAGTACAGCGTTGTGTCCTTTCCGTGGTATTGCCTGGCGTGATTCGACGTGTGCCTTCCCTTCGCGAGCACAGTTTCAACCGCAAGATGCTGACGGTGTGCCTAGGAAAGGGGGGAAAAAATAAATACAAAAAGGACCTAGTGCTTTCATTATGTTGTAATTTGAGCTAAAACACTCCTGTCGCCCTGTGTTCCAGATTGAGATCTCCCGTCTGTGAAGCGGAACACCCACGAGTTACTTCACCGCCGCCTGCCGTGTTTATCCGCTCTCTCTGACCCAAACCCATCCATCTCTCACCGAAAAACACCCGATATTACTTCCCATCTCAGCCGACCGGGGAGGAAATGATGGCTTCTACAAATATAAAGGATAATCATTGGCTATGTGAGGCCAAGACACACAGCAGCTACGGTCCACCAAGTACCAGGCAGTGGTGTCCCAAGCAACTCCACCACTGTTAAGTATCTAAAGGGAAAATAGCTTTGTAGATAGGTCATGTTTCTCCATAGGTTGTTATAAAAGGTTAAAGTATGCATGAGTCAACAACCATGCAGCAGTCATTTGACAGAGAGAAAAGGAGAGAGAAAGCTCCATATGCAATTTGGTTAAAACAAAATGATTTTACAGTTTAAAACAATTTGCTAACAAAATCACCCACCTGTGCCATCGTCCATGTTCTCTACCTCCATCACCTCTGTGTTGATTCTGCCTCTGAACAGGTAACGGGGGCCCTCGGTTGCAGCCTTGCTGTTTTTTAAGCGCCTGCATTCAAGAGGACACACAGACCACAACTTTTAACTCATCCACTGCCAGACTTATTGCTGGCCGCGTTTGCCCACTGCCAGAGATTTTTCATTGAAAAAAAAAAAGTACTCTGGAGCTGAGATACAGAATTTTTAAGCTTTAAGTTAACAAGGAAGTGGATGGGAGTCTTTTCCTTCGAAAAATCATATCTCCTTGGTCTTTGGGTCAAAAAAAGAAAAAGAAAAACATAATAAATGTTTTTTTTATTTTTTTATTTTTTTATTAATAATTAAGTTTTTTACGTCTGTGGCAGGGTTGGTAAACAGGAATAATTACGTTTATTACGTCAGTGGCAGTGGATGAGTTAACAACGAACCCCTCAAGTTTTTCCCTTCGCTCTCACCGTGATTAGAATTCTTCCATTTTCCTAGCATGTTACGTGACAGGGTACCAAGTGAAGTCAGAAGAACAAACTCACACATTCAAACAGAATGCATAATTACTGATTAAAATGCCATGGCAATACTTTTTGTTTGATTTGAGGTGGTGAATGGATACATATTTATGCCCTCCCACCTCCACCTCCGGAACATAATTGTACTGTTCTATAAACACACTACGTTCCCCGTCCCGCAGATAAAAGCCAGAGCCAAGCAGGTGGTAGAGGGGTAGTAGTGGTGGGTGAGCAAGAGCAGCCAGACATACACAGAACGCAGCATGCTGCTGCAATGCGTTCTACAAAAACAGTGGCACAGATAGCATACAGTAGTATTATTTTTTCCATGCTCTGTTCATTGCTTGTTTTCACAATATATAAACTTGTTTTATCCTGCTGTTCTTATTCTCAATATTTATTACACTGTTGTATTATGCCTTTTGTAATCTCGGCATCATTGAAAATACTCAATGTATTTCCGAGAAAATAAATAAAGGTCGAATGAATGAATAAAATAGTATAGTTTAAAATAGATCGCCTTATTTGGATAAATGGTTGTCGGTTAGCGTTCCCTGGCTGCGCTTCTTGTGCTTTCTATCCAATGTCATGTCATTTGGTCAATTATAGAATCCCATTAGGCTGATTGTAAGTGTAATGTAAAGACAAGCTTACACGTGTTTCAGAAAGTGGTTTCGATCGCCACCTAAAATAACCACATAGTACTAAATCAGCTCTGAGAGTGCCAAAATGGACTCTCCCGTGTTTTCATTCTAATCCTCATTTCTGTCTCAATTCAACTAAAATACCTCCACCAGAGCAACACTCAGCCTTCCCACTTGAACCCCAGCATGTCTATTCTGGGAGGAACATTCACCAAAAATAGCTGATCTACAAGCATAACACCCGATTTGAGCTTGTAGATTGGCTATTTTCAGTGTAGAGATTCGGTGTAGATGGAAGAAAGCAGTCCAAGTGCAATTGTAACTCGAGTCAGTTTCACTAAGGCTAGAGGGTTTAAGCGGTTAAAAAAGAACGTAATTGAAATGGAGCGTTACATTATTTATGGAGACAGTAATGTAATGGCTATGTACTAGTCTGCCGTTAGCTGGGAGGATGGAATAAACCATTTTATTCTGTCCCTAAGACAAACACACACTCTCATATGTGTTTAATGCCTCTGTCTGTTCCACCTTCCCCCTCAAAAGAACAGTTAACAGAAGTCAGTTTGTGTAAAAGTGCAAAGACACCTGTTTTTCTTCTTGCAGTAGACCAGGAGGTTGTCGAACAGGAAGAAGACCCTCTCCTGTATGTTTCCAGCAGAGATTTTCAGCAGGACACCCTGCGTCAGCATTTCCGTGCACGTGTCTGTGATGTTGGAACCCTGGATTTAGACAGGAAGACAAACACACAGATGAACATACAGCACAGTATACAACAACACATACAGCACATTGCTACAGTACAGTACAGTCCAGTACAGTACAGTACAGTACAGTACAGTACAGTACAGTACAGTACAGTACAGTACAGTACAGTACAGTACAGTACAGTACAGTACAGTACAGTACAGTACTACTGCACAGATGAGGACAGACAGACAGGCATACAGTTGGTCAAAGTATTGACATTTTGTTGACTCCGTTGTTAATTGAAAAAATAACATCCACATGTATTTGTTCTGAAGGACACTTGGAAGAGTAGCCTTTGGGCTAAAACAATTCCTATAAAAATCAATCAATCAATCAGTTCAAGTCTGCACACTCAAATTAAACCAAACTTTATTTATACTTTTACAACCATCGCAATTGACCAAAGTGCTAGGCAAGTGCAACAACAACAAAGTCACATACATTAATCAGATAGAAATGCAATAGACTCAAATGTGATTAAAAGCTAATGAAAAAAGCAGCTTTTTTTTTTTTTTAGTGTGTCTTCTTCAGTAGGGATTTGAAAATCTCGATTGAATGCGCACTTCTAACGTGGATGGGCAGGCTATTCCAAAGCCTAGGAGCGGCGGTAGCTATGGCACAGCCACCCCTACTCATCAGTCTTGTTTTGGGAACCTTAGATCTGTGCAAAAGACACTTTGATGCAAGTATTCAGTCAGAGACTGAAGCGTCTTTAGAACTCAGATCCTGACATTTCATCATGGTGCAAATGCATCTACACTACACCAGTCAGGCAACGTGTGTGTGTGTGTGTGTGTGTGTGTGTGTGTGTGTGTGTGTGTGTGTGTGTGTGTGTGTGTGTGTGTGTGTGTGTGTGTGTGTGTGTGTGTGTGTGTGTGTGTGTGTGTGTGTGTGTGTGTGTGTGTGTGTGTGTGTGTGTGTGTGTGTGTGTTGCGGGGGGGGGGGGGGGGGGTTCCCAAGCCCTGCCTTTCCTGCTCCCTCTCCTTGGGGTCTGTGAAAACACACCCTACTTCCTCTCAGAAGATTGCTCAGGGACTTTTAAAAGACATGGCCATTTCTAGCTCCTATAGAATAACATCCCGCGCAGTTGAAGCCGTGTTGCATTGTGGCTCTGCGTCTGGTCGCCACATTGGTAGAGTTCGTTCTCCCGCCGCAAGCGATGAACTGCACAGCCTTTACCTTGTCTGCTTTTGGTAAACTCATGCGGCATGTTTGATGGGCCCCGGTCAGGGCTAAAAATAACCCCCCATGCGCACGGAGCAGGAAAATGTGCTAAGCATTTCCTCCTGCTGGAGACACCGGCAGGCCAAAACCTTGCTCGCTTTTTCCTTCTCCCTTTCTTCACCCTCGTTGCTCTCTTCCACCTCCCTTCCTCTGTTGATGCCACATCAGCTCTTTTTTTCCCTTCCTCCTCCGCCCTTCTATCTTTCAAACTCTCCACCTCCCTCGAGATGATTCCTCCACTCCTTTTTTTTGCCCACCCCCCTCTCTCTCCTTCTCTCTCTCTCTCAGGTCTGCTTTAAGTCCCCAGCCCTGGTCCAGATGTTAATGTAATTGCAGCCAGTGAATGTGTGCACACCAGAAACATGGTAGGGCCAGGTTGCCTCGGTCACTTCCAGAGGCCAGCAGCAGTGTCCCTATTGGGCCAGACTAAAAGACCTGCACTTCCTCTACGGGAGAACAGACGCTTCCTCTTTATGAGTTGCATGGGCTTTTAACAGAACCCCTCGACCGCTTACACCTATTTGGGCCGCAGGCCTATCCGCTTTTAATGAAACACTATACACTTCACAGCGCTCTCCTTTTCGGTTCTCTCCACCTTACCCCCTCCCCTTTACATTTCTGACTCTTCACCTCCTATTTCTTTCACAGCCTTGGTTCAGGATAAAGCTCTATACATGTGTCTACACATTTTCATAATATGCCTCTGCAATACAGCAGTCATTCTGAGGCAATGACTTATTTAATGTTACCTGTCAAAGGGCTGCCAGACATAACAGAATCAAAGAAAGGGTGGGCACCATATCTTGACTTTTATGGTGTAAAAGACAGATATACTCTGAACCCTTAAGAGGCATTTGTCAATTAGCTGAAGAGATAACAACGCAACAAGCCAAAGGGAACTTTGGCTGGCCAATTCAAGCAAAACTCCTCCTCAACCCAAGCAGACTTGGAGAATATCAACAAGACTAAAGAACAGGAACAGCATGTCTGCCTCAGTGTTTTAGTTTTTCAACATTATTTATGTGGTACGCAGTGACACAACGCAGGCACTTGAAACGCAAACCAAACTAGCAATTGTTTTCTGTGGCAAGCGCTTGGCAGCTGTCACCATGGGGACGACAGGCCATCACCCTGTGGAAAACCTGCCACGACACCTCGAGGGCACACAGCTGTGCAGAGGGTCAGTGCTAACAAGCAATCAGCCCAGGCAGAGAGAGGAACAAGAATGTTTAAAACAGAGGCTCTCTCTCTCGTACACTCCTTCGTGATCCCAGCGTCCATTCCTCAAACACCCACACAGAAAACACAAGACACCGACATCCATCCTCCCCCTTTTTCCTTTTTTTCTCTTTTCTCTTTAGTTTCATCCCCAGTGAGAGATGCAGAACCTGGCAGGCAAGCAGTGAATGTGTCCCACGCCAGAATGAGCTAATGTTTGTAATTAATAAAAAAGTGCTGAGGGAAACCGCAGAGAGCTGCTTAGGCCAAGACAGTACTGAGCAAAATGTCAAGGCACCCCACCCAAATGCAGATTCTAATACATCACACTATTCTTAGCCCTCTTGGAATACACGTGTGTGTGTGTGTGTGTGTGTGTGTGTGTGTGTGTGTGTGTGTGTGTGTGTGTGTGTGTGTGTGTGTGTGTGTGTGTGTGTGTGTGTGTGTGTGTGTGTGTGTGTGTGTGTGTGTGTGTGTGTGTGTGTGTGTATGCGTGCGTGTGCTTCTCATGTTCAATGATCCAGGTTTTCAGGGCTCTCTTGCTCAACGTGACAGATTCTTCCTTTTTTCTAAAGAGCTTAGAAACAGGGAGAGAGAGAATCGGAGTGACATGCAGAAAATGGTCCAGCTTTAGCATTGGAGCCTATGTGGCATGCACCCTAACCACTCGGCTATCGGGTCAACCCAGAACATCCTTCCTTTGCTGGGGCAATCCTAAAGCTATATTGAAAGTATGACGGCCATTGGCTTGATGTATTTCATGTACATCATGTACATTTCATGCTTATAGAGTGTGTTTTCAACAGACCGTAAATGAAGCCTATTTTGCAGTGATTTCAAATAGCTTTCTATATCCGGTCCGAAATGCAAACGGAAATTAATGCTATTGGCTGAAACCGCAACTCGGTAGAACCAGTAGAAACATACTTACTTTATAATTAATTTAAAAATAAATGGGACCATAATTTACAAAAACGCATATCATGGTGACTGAAAGAAGACTTTAAACTAGCGACTAAGCATATAGTATTTATGACAATGTTTATTTAGGTTTATAAAATCATGTGTAAAGTTCAAAAACCCATCCACTTGAATAGAGCCCAATTGCTTCTGCAACCAGCAGGGGTGAAACAGCGGTGAAACAGTGAGGCTACAGGCCATTCATATGAACTGTCACACTTCCTATATAGCCTCAATTTACAAGCCGGATACTAGCCCCTTGGGACAGACACACAGACAGACATATAATAGAATATTCTGAGTGAAAAGTAATTCTCTTTCACTTTGGACTGGAAATATTTCAGTAGCTTATTGTAATCTTTACTTAATTTAATTGACACCAGTTCATTTCGTACACCAATTCATTCCGATGATTCAATATCGTACCTCAGAGAGAACTAAGTAATGTTATTGGCCACAGAAACAGAAACATTCAGATTCTCTCGCCTAGTAAATGGGTGTAACGTTGTGGAAGGTTTTCAATTCCAATATCCTGTCTGCGTTCATAAAAGCCCTTGATGAGAGTATGAGTGAGCATCTTCCAGATATATTTTTCATCTTAACGACTGATCAACTGTTTGTTGATTCTGTGGTATTTTTAACCACATGAACCCTAGTGTCCCTATTCTGGGCATGTCATAATAGGCAAACATTTGGTGAATCATAGCAGATCTACAAGTTCACAATCCGTCGCAACGTAACTCATTGTGAGATTGTAGATTGGCTATTTTTGGCAAAGACATTTGGGTTAGGGTGAAAAAAGGAGACGGCCAAGTATAGTCCCCTGGGGGACGCCAGTCAACACAGTATAGGGTTGAAGTGGTTAAATGTGGACCAAAAACTCTGGCAGAGAGCCTTCGTAAATGTGCCGCTCGCAGTACAACAACATGCTCTCTGTTGTCAAGTTAGACCTATAGAACACGCACGCACGCACGCACGCACGCACACACACACACACACACACACACACACACACACACACACACACACACACACACACACACACACACACACACACACACACACACACACACACACACACACACACACACACACACACACACACACACACACACCATCTCAGTCACATGCGAGGAAGTCTTACCATGCTCTGTCATACCTTATCATATCCATATCTGAGGCCAACAAAGCACAGATTCAACTTGAAACGCTGCTTTCCGTTTGATCACAGCAGCAAATGCTTTCTAATCAAAAGCCGTTTTGTGAGGGTTTTACTTAAGAGTTACAGTATGAATCCATTTTCGTAGTAACCGGCGTTAATCACCAGACTCTCCATAATCAGATTCTCTTGTGTGCATGGGTCAGGGGAAGCCTTCAGGCTCACCCTGCATGACGCCAGGTCAATTACATAAGCATCCCCAGGGCCCTGCCTTACAATTACCACCATTGTATTACCACTGCTGCCACAACTACGCCTATTGATCCCTTATTAACCCGTTCAGTCCGGGGACGCATCGCGTGTCATTTTTTGATTTCTTTGGCTATTCAAAAATAGCAGATATACAAGCTACGAGCTTGTAGATCTGCTATTCTTTTTTAAATCATGCGCAAATCTTTGAATGTATATTCTTTAAAGCGAACATTTGTAACTCAAATCTTTGCTTCTGGGGGTCCCTGGAACATGTTTTACAAATGTTTGCTTTAAAAAAACTTTAAAAATGTTCAGATTGTCAAGATCATGAGTTTGTAAATCTGCTATTTATTTATTTTTAATACCAAAGAAATCTAAAAATGACACAAGATTCTTTCCCGGTCTAAATGGTTTAAGGAAGCACTGGAGCACAGGAGGGAAAAAGTTATAATCTGACTACTTCAAACCCCTGTGGCAGTGATCTACCTGGTGATGATTGGACTAGTCACCAAAAAGCGAGAGCCGCCTTAACTATAAGCTCATCCAGGCAGAAAGAATTTGAGAATGGTGAATACAAGTCATTGTTCCCAGAGTGCATGAGAAAGCTTAAAGCGGCTGCAGAAAAAGAATAGTCACACCACTACGCATTCTTGTTCAATTGCTAGCACTATAGGCTGAGTGGCTCTCAATAAGTCATGACTTGAAGCTCTGCAGTGTGAGTTACAAGGGCTATAAAAGCCTACAGCCAAGGCCGTCTGGACACTATAGCACATCAGCTCACTTTGATAGCTTAGGACTTTAACTAAACGCTGCGTATCAATTATCCTTAGATCGCAGAATCGAATGTGGCTTGAAGGAGATTGCCTCTTTGCAGAATTTACAGTTCAAATCAATTACGTGTCAGCTTAATATAGCCAATACTGCCAGTGAAAGCATGGGCAGTTCAACTGTCTATAATCTACTCTTTTAACCCTAGCGTCCCTATTCTGGGCATGTCATAAGGAGAATATTTGGCAAATATTTACAAACATTTAATGGAAATTAAATTGGGAGCTTTTAGATCTGCTATTTTCCAAAAAAGAGATTTCGTGTAGAGGGAAAGAATGTGGGGGCCAAGTACAGACCCCTGGGGGACCCCGGTCAATGAATTATATAGGGTTTAAGTGGTTAAAAGTATATTCATAAAAAGTATAAAAGTATAAGTATATTAGAGTATTCTGTTGGGGTTTCTCACCTCCCAGCCCTCAATGTGAGACTGCCACTCCTCCAGAACCTCCAGCTTTTCCATCTGTCTCTTGGCTTCATTCATGTTGGAGCACACAGCCTTCATCACCTGCAGAGACTCCTGCACCAACACAAAGTCATTGTGCTTCTTGGGCGTCCTCTTCAGCAACTCCTGAACACATACAGAAAGGACACGTTCAGATTGATTCATTTATGTCCACAGACAGAGCAAATAAGCCAAAGGACTAGGTTAATGACAAATACCCACAACCACTGGCCTACATGACATATCACTATATCAAAATCAGAGGTACCATAGAGGCAGTGATGTGTTCTAGATTTTTTTGGAGGGTACTGTATACTATAACAATTCCCCCCCCTAGTTCCTCCCACACGCACACCGAGTACACTTACAATATGCTTTGTACTGATTTTCTACTGTTTCTAATGTTAATCACCCTGTAACTCAACCACTTCGGAGCTGCTTTTAGCCTTGGATGCATTTTTTATTCTATTTTTTATTACCATATAAGTGCAAGGATTGTTATAAATAAATGCTGGTTAGGCTTATCAGATATAATAGCAGTGTTAACAGTGAGCATTCCTGTATCTATTACAGAATAGTATTAACTTGTCATTGAAGACACAAACTGTATTGAAGATTCAAGATTTTGCTGTGCTATGACGCGCAATTTGAATACTAATGAAGTACTCAATTCAGTGACCTACGTTCAATGAAGTGAATGGCAGATCGTTGAAATGTGTGAATTCCTTCGCCAGTAGCCAGTAATTATCACCTCAAGAACAATAGCCACGCACATGATAAGCCTTCACCTCAGAGTTAGACTAGTTAGACGGTCAGACCACATTCTTGCGGTTTGTATTGCTGCGCCCCCCAGCCCAGCCACTCCTGGGTGCAGCGTATGAGATGCGTATCAACGTATCAGATACGCCGTTTCGAACTGTTTTTGGATGTATACGGTGGCGACGGAAAAAATCTGCAGGCCATACGGCGTATACAGCGTACCACGGTAGAACACACCACTGCATAGAGGCTACACACGCACACACACACACACACACACACACGCACAAAATACAGGAAAAGTTTTGCTCTGCACCATTTGTGATTGTCATAGCTTTTACAGAATGTTTTTTCTTTTGAAAGAAAAATATAATTTGCTTCCATTTCAAGTCCGCGCTATACCTTCCTCCTCCAACATCTCCACCTCTCATCTCCCAGTGGTTTCTGAGTTTACAGCTCATAGAAGCTGGCTGTGTACAAAGCCCAGCTACTGCACGCCACGGTCTAGTGAGAGCGATGGCAATCTCTGGGCCTGCAGTCTAAACACTGGCTTTCCAGCATGTCAGTTACTATAGGGCAGATTTACATTGTCCTGGATGTTTCTGCGGCCGCCGATGGCTATCTGCGGTATTTTACCAGGGGAGGGAGGATGACGGCCCTGGCAGTTCCAGCTGCAAGTCTTCTAATGGCAGAGCATCAGATTACTCCTCCGCTCGCCCCCTCTTATTATTGTTATTACATCTGCGTGCCCGTGCCGCCAGCTGTTTAGATTATGGCCGTGTGAATTAATAGATCCAAAACGAGATGGATGGGATGGGACAGCTTAGATCACCAACGCAAATAAGCGTTTGATAAGTGTATTTCCTTTCGCTCGCGCTTCTACAACAAGGCGTGGAGGGGTCAAACGTGAGTGAACGAGGCAACGTGCGGGTTGTGAGCGAGAGCAGTACACCGCGTTTAAGCTGGGACTAAGCTCGGAGCAGGAGAGGTGATGATAGACCCTGTGTTATTCTAACTATGCGATTCTGCAGCAGAGATGTGTTGTTGGAATATGAGCCTAGTGTTTCATTAGGGAAGGAGAGGTTGATATGAACAGGACGGAGCAGCCTTTGCGTAATGACTAGGCAGGAGACGGGTAGACGTCTCCCTGCCGAGGCGGCACACGGGGTGTGGTGTCCTCATAATACGCGTTTAGAACGCTCAAGGCCATACTCACCCTGAGCAGCAATGGGTACTTGCATATCCTTTGAATGGGAGCAACCAGGTAACCTTCCAGTGGAACATCTGTGTTCTTTCTACCTCCCAGCAACATGCAGTTCTGATGAAGAGGAGAACACCAAGAAGAGAGGGAGAAGGGAAAAGACAAGGAGGAGGACAGGAAATATTGAGAACATGAGAATTAACATCGAAATTAAACTAACGCATCTGCTGTGTGAACCCTGCCCGCATCAATCTATGTCTTAGAGCAGTGGCTTTCAACTGATTATGGGACCACCACCCCGACTAAGAATCAACCTGGGGACCACTGTTGTGTTGGGAGGGGTGATATGGGTGTGGTGTGGGGGGAAAAGCTTGAAATTAAATAATGACTGTTAAGGGCCTAATTTAATTTGTTAATTTGAGGTGAATTAAATCAAGTCCTTAACGGCAACTTATGTATGAGCGAGCAGACACATGCGATTGATTATGAGCACATTTCCTAATAATGGTGACACCCCATTTCTGTGGAAGTTCTTCCCATCAGACTTCCCAGTAACTGATAACATTGACGCGTCATTATATGTACTGCACTTGTTTCTCAACAAGTGGTCGATAAAATAAAATACAAACCACCAGTTGAAAACCCATGTCTTAGAGCACAGTCACACATGCCGAAATTAAATATCCCCCTCCCATTAACTTCCATTCTATATGAACGAAGTCAAGTGTCAACCAATAGCAAATAAGTGTGTGTGGCTAACCCCCTTGGCTGTCATTGGCTGTAGTTTTCATAGTGGACCAAAATGGAGGAGACCAACAACCACTTCCACTCAAACGGACCACAATCACATCCTGCACAGCTGACATTTAGCATGACAAGATATGAATGTTGCCGCGGCAGACGATGGTCACTCCCCTACAGGCGTGTGACTGTACCCTTCGTGACCTACACCTACGTCTCTCAATTGTGAACTTATCATTTGATAGTTTTGACCCAAAACGTAATGACTTCACCTTTGACCTTTTCAACCCAAAGGGTAATAATCTCTTATCAATCTCTTATTAATAGTGAAGCATGCTGATCATTCCCTCAAAGTTTCATGACAATTCACCCAACCATTCAAGTAATTTTGCTGTCAGACAGGAAAACAGACAAACAAAAAGAATATGGGGTGAAAACCGTAACCCCTGTTCAACTCCTTTGTCGGAAGTAATAAAATCAGTGGAAAGCACCTGGCAAGAACCTACAGATGACCCCCGTTCTCAGTCGATCAAAGCGACCGTTCAGGGAGGTTAATGTTAAGAGTTCAAAACATCAATATCTATTCTCACCTCCTTCTCCACAGAGATTGAGATTACGAGTTGAAACGGGTCAGGCCTTGGAGCACACATTATGCCAGGGGTTTAGTGAGGGTCAGTGGGTGAGGTATGTTCCACCATGGTCATTGTGGAGGACTAGGGGGTGACCTGAGGTATATGAAACCCAAGGCCAAGTGCAGGTTGGAGGGTAACATGAGATCTACAAACCCCCCGATGCACCACTGGGTCTTCACAAGGTCAAGGCTATAAAAGTCCCATTACATCAAATTCAATTAACATCTTTGCCCCCTATCGGTCATCTGGTTCAAGGGCATGCAGGGACATTGGATCAGAAATACTCTCTCCTCTGATGGTATTGGTCTGTGTGTGTGTGTGTGTGTGTGTGTGTGTGTGTGTGTGTGTGTGTGTGTGTGTGTGTGTGTGTGTGTGTGTGTGTGTGTGTGTGTGTGTGTGTGTGTGTGTGTCGGTGTAAGTGGGACTGAGTTACTAGGGCCCCCCCAAAAAAAAAAAAAATTGGTCTTTTTTAAAGAAAAAAAATCTTAGGGGGGCCCACAGTGAATCTTTTTCCCCAGGGCCCAGAATTTGGTGCTACGCCCCAGTGTGTGTGTGTATGTGTGTGTGTGTGTGTGTGTGTGTGTGTGTGTGTGTGTGTGTGTGTGTGTGTGTGTGTGTGTGTGTGTGTGTGTGTGTGTGTGTGTGTGTGTGTGTGTGTGTGTGTGTGTGTGTAAGCGTGTGTAAGCGTGTGTTAGTGTTGATTTTGACAGCAAATTTTGATTTAGTTTTAGTCACATTTTAGTCATCTGAAATGTTTTAGTTCAGTTAGTACAGTTGATTTAGTCAACTAAAATGCATTTTGGCGGTGCCTTGATGGCGTCGTAATGGCTGATTTTACACTTGGTTGCATGCTGAAAATAGCAGATCTACAAGCTCACAACGCGTCGCGTGCTTGTAGATCTGCTATTTTCAGAGCGCAACACATGAGTGCAACCAAACATAAAATGGCTTAGTTCTACTGGATCTCTTCTCCACTAGTCCCTCCCTAACATTTTAGTCTAGTTTTATTTGTTGACGAAATTGTCAGTATATTTAGTCTTAGTTTCAGTCATCATAGATTAGTTTCTATTTAGTTTTTGTCAGTGAAATGGATAGTCGCCGAATTTTTTTCGTCATAGTTTTAGTGTGTGTGTGTGTGTGTGTGTGTGTGTGTGTGTGTGTGTGTGTGTGTGTGTGTGTGTAATATTTCTCACTTCATCATTTACATTTCAAGACACTGCCTCATAGTATATATCTATCTATCTACAGTATCTCATGCCAGCTCACTGAAGTCAACCAATGCATGCATCTGAAAGTATAAAGTAATTACTACAGTACTCCTGGGTGGGTGGGTGGGTGGGTGGGTGGGTGGGAGGGGTCTCAATGCTGTAGGTCTCGGTTTCAAAGCACTCTCTTTTTATGGAGGCCTTAAAACATGAGCGACTGGGCGTTGCGATACAGATGTGCGCATGTAACCTGGCATTGCCTTACAAACTAGAAAGGCCTGCAAGGTCGAGTGCACAGTATGGAAAGTGAAAGAGACTGCAGACACTGTACAGTGAGGCGCATTGAGATGTGCTGATGAAGCAGAAGGTGCTTGAAGGGACTATAACATGAAATTCACTTTTTCATACTTTTGGGTATTTTTGGGGGGGTTCAATGACATCCCTTCCACCTAAAAAAAAGGAATTTGAGTGAGTGAGTGAGTGAGTGAGTGTCAATGAGCGAGCAGTGGAGGTTTATCCTTTCATCCTAGTAGCATGATGGTCCCCTGTGGAAGTGAATGTCTTTTCAGTGCTGGGACAGGAAGTGGGCGTCCGCCCATATGCAGGGCAGGGTCAATCAACGCCTCATCTATCTGTCGGCCACACTGGAACGCACAGCGCACAGCTTTTACACTGTCCAGCTGTACGCGTGCATGTTGTTGTTCGTGTGTGAGTGCACGCCCCCACACGCAATCGCGCATACTTTAAGTCCGTCTACATGCATATCTGCCAGTACAGAAAATGTGTTGATGTGTGTGTGTGTGTGTGTGTGTGTGTGTGTGTGTGTGTGTGTGTGTGTGTGTGTGTGTGTGTGTGTGTGTGTGTGTGTGTGTGTGTGTGTGTGTGTGTGTGTGTGTGTGTGTGTGTGTGTGTGTGTGTGTGTGTGTGTGTGTGGTTCTTGTATGTTTGAGTCATATGCTGTACATTCAGCATGTTTACAGCGTTTTCTCACCAGTATGCATGTGCGGACCGTCCTGATTTTATTGAGTTCCAGCAGCAGCCTCTGGGCCTTCTCATGGTTCCCACAGTACTCATCATAAATCTGGAAACGACTCCTCTGCAACACACAGACACAGAGAGAGAGAGAGAGAGAGAGAGAGAGAGAGGGGGGATGAGCAAGGGTCACAGAAAAAAGAACGACCAGAAGGAAAAAGGGGGGAATTCTAGGGTCTGAGGAAGAATGACAAAACAAAGAAAGCCTGGAAAAGAAAGCTAGAGAGGGGGAAGCAGGAAACGAAGAGAAATGGGTATGAATAGATAATCAATAAAAAGGTAAAATAATCACAATGGCACAGAGCAGGAGACAAAAATAGCTACAAAACCAGAGAGAAAGAGAGGCTGAGCAGAAAAAAGGAAAGAAAGAAAAGGGGGTAAAGATCAACCGCAGTAAAGACATATATACAATATATAGCAAGCGAGGGATGTGGAATCCCATCCTGTCATCTGCCGTGCAGCCGTATGACGTTATGACAGAGCAGTTCCCATGCCATTCACGCCCCATTGTCTTTGAGAAGCTGCAGTGAGATCTCATCACATCGCCTCTAAATCAGTCCTAAGTACAAAGCAACAGAGACAGTAATGGTCTTCAGCCACACAGCTGTCCTCAAGGCCCAACTAAAAAGACAAACTGCATGATTTTGGGGGAGACAATTTGGCAATGACAATAATAAACCAAAAAGGGGGGAAGAGTCCACAAACAGACAACTCATGGTCTAGGTGGAGATCGGTTGTTTTCTTTTGATGTCACGTTGCATTATCTAAGACGTCAGATTAGGAATAAGGAACAGCTGCAGTATCCTCTTGGTGATGTGGATGTCTGTTACTGTACCTCACATGGTATATGGTGGAATCTCTAGTCAGCCTGAACCAATTTGCATGCCTGAACCACCAAGGGACTCGATTGGCCAACGACCCCTCTGTCCAATTGGCTTAGTTTTCACCTATTTGTGCTTCCTTACCAAAATTAGATTGTGCAATTCTTTCTTGGAAATCCTGAAGCATCAACAATCAATCCCCAGAGAGAAGGAAATTGGCTAATTTCCCTGGAGTTAGGCAGTGAAAGAGGGAGAGATAGTGTGTGTGTGTGTGTGTGTGTGTGTGTGTGTGGGGGGGGGGGGGGGGGGGGGGGCACATACAGCTAGAGGGAGGCACATACAGATAGAGGCAGGGTTGGGGTTGGGACATAAGGGAAGAGAAGAGGAGAGGAGAGGAGAGGAGAGGAGAGGAGAGGAGAGGAGAGGAGAGGAGAGGAGAGGAGAGGAGAGGAGAGGAGAGGAGAGGAGAGGAGAGGAGAGGAGAGAAGAGAAGAGAAGAGAAGAGAAGAGAAGAGGAGAGAAGAGGAGAGAACAGCTACTACCATAGCCATGATGGAAACAAAGCCGTACATTCTAGATTACGCTCTGAATCAGATCACATTTCCACAGTGAGGTCATCTCTTATCATAAACCATCTATACATATCTGTACCACTAGATCACCTGTATGAACAGCTGCATGCCCGCCTGCGTTGGAGCACTGCTGGCTTTGAAGGAGGGCTTGCCAGCAACAGTTTTAAAAACCCCAGCGCAGGGAACCATCCTGAAGCCAAGCAGAAGTGCAGCTCGATTTATGACATTTTGAATGCCTATTAAGTGCCAGTCTTCCATTTGGTCCCGCATCAAAGAAATGTGATATATGATGGGGAGTCTACAGTACATCAGAGCTCTATCAAGCATATCACACATGTGCGTGCTATCCACGGCGCTCATGGGTAATCCAGAGAGATAAATTGACAACATGTGGCACATCTTAGTAGTAACACACAGACATAACTCTGAAAGGAATTTCCCACTCATTGCATAAATGCAGAAGAAATGCTCCTGCACACTGCCTTCAAATGCAAAAATATTTTTATTTTGTGCTGAAGCTTTTCTTTTGCACTGATTGGCCCTTGGTCTTCTCCGACGCACCTGTCATTTTGTAGGTGTGCAAAAGTCTTGCTTTTTCTCCATTCATTAGAGCTCTTGCTTAATTTAAATCAGTCATGATATCTGTAACCAAACGTTGTCTATTGACAAGCATGGCGGCAACCTACTTACAAAGAGTAAGAGCGGTATTGCTGTAAGGGCAGATGTCAAAGCAGCAGCAAGTTCAAACGCCAAGAGTCAAACGGAGAATAGATTAACCGGGAGATTAGTGAAAAGAGGGGATACATTTTATATGCACAGAAGCAGTCAGGGAGCATTAGTATAACTTACAAAGTGCAGGAAGCAGCGGCCAACTTCATGGTGAGCATGAGGGTCAGGCTGGAGAAGCTCTTCTACCATGGACAGAAAGTCCTTGTGCACAGACAGGATCTCCTCTATGTTGGAGAATAACACCTGGAGAAGACAAGCGTATAATCAGTAAGGACGTGTGTGTGTGTATGTGTGTGTGTGTGTGTGTGTGTGTGTGTGTGTGTGTGTGTGTGTGTGTGTGTGTGTGTGTGTGTGTGTGTGTGTGTGTGTGTGTGCGTGTGTGCGTGTGTGCGTGTGTGCGCGTGTGTGTGTGTGTGTGTGTGTGTGTGTGTGTGTGTGTGTGTGTGTGTGTGTGTGTGGTGGGTGTGTGTGTGTTAGTATTTGATTCATTTCTCTCCAGTGAAGTTTTTCCCTGGCATGTCGGGAACTTAAGATTCCTGGGGTCCAGCTCAAATCAACAGTCATGTATAGGTTTCTTCATCGTGGTCTGTTGTGTTAAGTGAGGGACCGTCTGAGACAGAAAATACACTCGCAGAATAATAAATGAGACTTCTTTGAAATTGATGACTTAGCTGCAGACTTCAATGACTCTTGAAATTCCTTCATTATGAGAGGGAAATCGCATGTGTAAGCACAGCGGAATCTATTTTAACAGAGCAATTATGAAAGTCAGACACATTTAGGATCGGTTGTTGGGAAGTTAAACTTTTCCTTCATGTGGCATTGACTTTTGTCCTCATTTCATGTCATTTTATGTGGCCATATTAAAAGACAAATTAATGTGCTGATTCTGTAAGGGGAAGGGGGCTCTGTGGTGGCAATTAAATAAAACCCTAGCATGAAAACAAGGAAAGCAAACTAAAGTCCTTGACCTCATTCTCATCCTAGATCAAAGCATCAGGTACTACTACAGCCAGATCAAAGCATCATCTGTTGGATGAGAAGTGACAGTTTAGTGACATCACAGCCTATATAGCCTGTGACCCCTGTATGATACCAAAAACATTCCCTGCACGTATTCTCAAACAAAAAATGGGATGGGTAGACGTATTCCAAAACACGGGATGTGCAGTATATATCCAGCAAACGTGTGTTTACCTTTGACAGTAAGCAAGGCGGGTGAGACAGTCTCCGACACTCCCTCCAAGAGAAAACATCCTTTATTGTCCTCTACTCCTCCAGCCGGAATCATTTATAAATAGATTATATTTACAGCTGCTTCCTGGATCACCCACTTTTTTTTTTCTTCATTCAGAATTTTGCTATTCTGGGTTGAAAGCATCCCTTAAACAAGGGCCTGCTTTATTTAGTTCCCACTGTAATTTCCGCCCCTTTTATTGGATTATGTTATGAAAACAAGCTTTATATGCGCAGTGTCAGAAATAAAAGTGTTCAATCCTTTCCAGGGCATTTTTCCAAAGTCTTAATTGCGTAGCAGTCAGTTACATAAGAGATGTGACGCTCACCTTAACCGTTTCTTCTGTGATGTTCTTGTCAATTTTGGTGGCCGCATACTGGTTGAGACGATGTAGAAATACCTATGGGAGAAACGAAGAGGAAAGAAACAGTTAACATACTTGGACTGGCCTCGGGATTAAATTACATTTTGGCGCCTGATCGTTTGTACCTCATCCTTAAAGGTTTAACAGGCCAAATCAGAGAGCAGACCCAGGGCCTTGTGTGCAGCTGCAACACTTGACTGCCAGAGCAAATTGCTAACCATCACAATGGACACCTGATATATGTGAAAGATTATCCTCACCCAGGATGATGGGGACAGAAAAAACATAACTGCAGCGCAATGTATTTCAAAGGCGGCCTTAGGGAAGCGAGCTGGAAGGAAGAGAGACTGAAGCCTAATTTATACTTTGTCGTACAACTATGCCGCTCACCCACAAATAACAGAAAATGAGTTATTTTCAGCAAAATGTACAACTTGGGTTTAACTGTGTGAATTAAGATGGATGGGACGTGCTCTGACTTTCTCTTCATACCTCAATGGTCCTCAGCAATCCACCTGAAACACTTTGGGGCGCTTTCTGAGGCTCACACATTAATAATGTATAATATACTTTGTTAATTGTGAAATTGTGAAAATAACTAACTAAAAAACAAATTCCTTCTGAGGCATGCCCTAAGTCTTAAATATAGTATACAGTAAAGTCTTGGGCATGCCTAAAGATGAATTAGTTATTTTCCAAACCCTGCATGCCCTTGGGGGTAAACTTGGAAAAAGAAGCAGGTTGAAGAGTTGAATGCTTTGGAATACAGTTTGGTAGGCCACTGGAAAGCTGTGAAGAAAACAAATTGACGTGGCTTGTGCTTTCATTTATGTAGACAATGACTACAGGGCACTTCACGGAATACATCAGTGAAGTACAGGTGTATGATGCAAGCTTAAACAAATCTTATCACAAGAAATTATTACAAAGAGATATGCTACAGCTAATGGAAATCCATTTCATAACTCAGATTCTCTTATCTCCCAAAAAGAAACCTAACTCAGACATTTGAAAATTAGCTATACCTCCCCACCTCTGTTGTTGAATGAATGCTCAGATTTATCACGGTGCAGTCAAGTATGAATTGGGCAGCCATTAAGGACTAGGCCCTCATTTATCAATGTAACATACAAACCAGCTTAAATTTGAGCCCAAGAATCAGCTTACGCCCACGTCCACGTGGGATTTATCAAAGCAGGTGTACCCTGTCAGATCGTAAGATCTGTCCGCTGTTGATAAATGTGGCGTAGCCTAGCCCCACCAGTTTTTCAACATGAAGCGGAATACGGCCGAGAAGAGTAACTTCTCCAACATGTGAAGTTACCCCACCAATCATTCTCCATGGATTGCAGCACACACACATATAGGGAATGGCACATGCTATTTGCATACACAGGGCACAGACCCGATACCTGACACAGACACATCCAATAAGAAATTATAACACAAATAAAACAAAATTACGGCCTCATACGTAAGCGCAAGTCCAGTCAACAATAAAGTGTCACAATAAGTCAGAAGAAGTCTGGGGAAGACAAATAAAGAAGATATGCATCTTCTTTATTAATTCTAACCATAAGTAAAGATATATCCTAAACGAAAACCTGAAATCATGAACAACATAATAAATTGCTTACTGTCGATTTCCTGTACGTTGTTGAACGACACCAATCACATCATCATGATTGGAACAAGTTTGGGTTTTAATTTAACCCCCGAGTAGAGCGCACTGATAGTGGAGACGAAAGTAAAATCTAATTATTGATTTTATCTTAAGACATCAAAATTTAGCATTTTGCTTTTACTTAACAAATTATTTATTTGCTACAGCTTGGTACGATCCATGACCGAGATGATGAAGTCTGGCCAACTAAGAAAGAGGAAACCATGAGGCAATGAAAATGTATTAACAGTTCAAACAGCACTAAACAACAGCAAACTTGCAGTCTGAACTTTTCAGTAACAGAAAGAATCTCCTTTGACAGGGTCACACTTTTCTTGACAGAAAGTATCTACTGTGACAGATTCACCGCTGCCATAGGTAGTAGGCACATTCCCCACAATGCACGGAGGTCTCCTGTATGAGAAACATCAACTACTCATCTAAATAGGAGTCTCCCTTGGAAATATTAAAATAAAAAGGACTTTTAACCCTTTTAGATCACATCCCCATATTTTGCACCTATTTAATAATATGGGTGGTAAAAAATTGAGACGGTTCAGATGTACAATTGTATAATCTGTCAGGCTCTACAAATCACATACAGTATTCTAACAAATAAAAAAGAATATAGTATAGTACAATGCATTGTTTCATGTGGCCCAACCTTACACCAGCAGACCCCAAGCACACAACCAGCGCAGTGGAATTCCACATAGCTATCCTCCAGTTACAGTCCACAAACTATGACCTTTCACCCTGCATCTGTCTCTGCAGCGGAGCCTGACTGCGGTTCCAGCATAGTGAATAACTGGACATCCCGTTACTGGCCCTCTGAGGGCCATAATGCCATGTGTCGTCCAGTCCAGCCACACAGCAGACGGACTGAGCTGCACACAAGCCAACAGATAACAGCCGCAAAAGCATGTAAACAAGATACTATAATGGCCATACAAGGATAGACGCATTTCCTGTTGGTGGTTGCAGCTAAGTTGATAAATTCTTAGAATTTCAGTCGTTACGTGTCAGAGGAGTTAGGAAATTATTCAAGGTAGGCTAAATCATTCCAAAGAAACCTAAAATATCCAACTGATGAGAAAAGCCAGACTTGTGCTAAATGTCTATGGAAAATTTGTTAAAGTGTACTGAAATAAAATATGGCATCCAAATTGCATTAAGCTGACTCCGAGCAACGCTCTTCTCTGGGCAAAAAGCCGTAGCCATATAATTGAATGCTTGAATCTGGGCTTGTGGAAAGGGAACTTAAATAATCAGCCTCTTTGTAGCCGACCTTCTCCACACTGATTACCATTCTACTGCTGCCTTACCTCGCAGCTCAGCCACTCAGCGAGCATTAGCATCTGATTAGCAAGTCTAATATGAACAAACACGCGAGGCAGGCGTCAACAGGCCCTCGCACAGGAGGACTGACAGAGACTCGGACTGTTGGCGCGAAAAAGTGGTGCTAATTTGTGTCAAAACTGTTTCATATCATCAATGTGTTACCCAAAGCATGGGCTCATTAGGACATGTAACACTACGGATTTGACGACGAAGACTCACTTCAGTTGTAAAATTGTTTGAAATCTGTCTCAAACACCACGTCTGTGAAGCAGTAATTACACCTCCATGGATACAAGGGTGTTTCTGAAAATATGCTTGTCTGAGGGAGAGAGAGAGGGGAAAAAAGCGACAATGCAACATAGCAAGTAGGTGAAAAGGTTATAAATTTCCCTCTGGTGGATAACAAATTGCGTTTTATTGTTAAATTAGAGACAATTTGTTAGGGTTAAGACACTTCTTCAGAGGACACCAGTATGTGAATGGATAGTGCGCTGACCATATGGTTGCAAGACTCCGGTTCCATTCTGGCTGGAGCCATGTGTTACACACTTCTTTCCTCCTCTCACTCAGCTTCCTGTCTTTCTACACTTTTCATCTAAATAAAGCAATAAGAGCCTGAATAAAATGTATTTTTTAAACATGCTCCTTCCCTGGTGTAAAACACTACACTACTATTTATACTACTATTTACAAGTATACGTTAATGTTCTTACATGAATTTTGAACATACACAAGGCCAAAATATAGGCATATCTTATAATTTAAGTAATCAAGACATAAAGTTTGTAAATGTAGACTAGGGTTGTCCGATATTGGCTTTTTTACCGATAACCGATATACCGATATTGTCCAACTCTTAATTACCGATACCGATATCAACCGATACCGATATATGCGGGGATTATTGTGATTAGGGTAAGCTCAAATTTCATATCACACACACCATATACAGTAAGAACTCCTGTAACTTATTTATAAAGCAAAAAAAAATATTTTTTTTTTTTCAAAAACCGATACCGATATTTTCCCGATATCAATTTCTATGCTAATATCGGCCGATAATATCGGACATCCCTAATGTAGACTAAACGATATGATTGATGATCATACAGAGTCATTGTGCACCGATGGTATTTGCACAAACACTCCCTAGAGGGCAAGACAGAACCTCTATTATAGCGCCACCAGGAGGCCAAGTTTAGCTAAACACATTTTCTAATATTACTCCTACAGATTTTGTGTAAATCAATCAAGTCGTATCTGTCCGATTTTACATATACCAATATATCCCGATTGGTTAAGATTGGCTTCCAAAGTTTGCAGGAGTGGCCCGTTTTGAACAAAATGCAACAATCATGAACGCAGCGTCCGAGACCAAGGAAGACATTTTCAAATTGGCCTCATGGTGGCACTACAACAGCCCACTTCACGTTTTGGCCTCTATACCTCTTCAACCATAGGCCGTACTAGTACTACTAACTACATCTTTTTGCCTGGATTCCTTGGATCATGACGCAACATATAGGGCCCCGTTTGTGCCAGATCATATTTTCCACCATTTCGCGTTTTCTTCAAAACAGACTTTTTGTTACTGCTCCTACAGATTTTGTCCAAAACTCACACAAATCGGTACACATTACCTCTGGGGTCTTGTGATCAAGATGATCAGATTTATCAGATGCCATTCCAATTGCCTATGACTGCCTTCCAAAGTTTGCGGGCCCTGGGTAGGCAACCTGGCCTGTCTCCGGGAGCACACTTTTCTAGTTAGCACTGCAATGCTGAGATTCTTGAAGTGATTGATTGATTATACTTGATTGCTTGGTTCTTGCTTTAATAGAATAGAATAGAAAATAATAGAAAGTCGTTATTGTCATTGTACAGTGCATACTTAAAAGTGCCACATCTGATTGGTCTAATCCAAAAAACTAACCAGTCCAACTAAAAAGTCCTCAAATATCGACTGTTTCTAATCAACAACATGGCATGCTAAATTTTAGGCAAGATTTGTGCTTTTGAAATCTTTAAACTTGTCACACTTGCTGCAGCTACAAGCCAAAAGGATGGCGTGCATTAGCTGGAGAGACACAGCCAGCAAGTGTTGTGCAGACTTGAGAGGACATGCTCAGACTGAGCCCATTGATATAGAACACATGCCACCATCCTCCATGCGTGTGTTGCACTGACTCTATCCTCATGCTCACTGAGTGATGGCCATTGGCCTTCCACAGGGACAAATTCTATAGGCCAGCTCCGGATGTTATTCTCTACAGGAAGCCACCATGTCTAGTACAGTAGGTGCAGGCCAATGCTGACAATCAAATTCACATCTCCCTTCACTCTAACACTCAGTGGGAGAGAGTGGCGTTCCCAACCATGCGTGTTCATCAACACATCCTCGATGTGTGACGAAGATGTCTTCTGACAAGCATATGTCTCTTATGTGTATTCTATTGTCTCTTATGTGTATTGTTTGTGTGTTTATTGTTGATGATGATTGCATCTACTGCTGGCAGTGCAACAAATTGCCCCTTGACAGGGGTAATAAAGTTGACGTTGACCGTGGAACATATTGATTCAGGCCATAAAGTCAGAGATAGAAGTCAAGACTACCACGGTATACAAGAGTCTTCACTTAGAGCCTGAATAATGTATTGTTGTGTGCCTTTTGAAGGCTCATACGGATTGTGCTGGAACGGCCGCGGAAGTTGGTTTCTGATCTGAGGAAAACATGCGCAGCAGAAGGTACAGGTGAGCCAAGGACGCCAGCGAGGATAAAAGATCTGGATAACAACAGCGATATTCTTGCACCGTTCTTTCCATTGATAGCTCCTGGAAAGTCAAGACTCTCTTCCAAAATGGCATTATCTCACATTTGCAGACAAGTGTGTCTCCACACACACACACACACACGCGCGCGCGCGGCCGCGCGCACATGCACACGCACACACACACACACACACACACACAATTTTCTCTCCAATTACTGGTCCACAATGGTTAATCTTCTGTTTATTTGATGCTGTCCAGATGACAAAGACTTTGTCTCTGCAGAGAACGCTTATGCCAGGCATGAGACTGGCTGTGGGACTCTAATATCCTCTCGTGCTGGGGAATCTGACACAGATTGCAGTCTAGCACAGCCTGAGTTCTCATCAACCATTTCCTATTCTAAGACCCTCAAATCAACAGCGTTAAAAAGCTGCACATCTCAAACACAAATACATGTTTCAGAAGATTATGTCAGTCCCTAGGGGTCCCCAGGTGATGCTGCACTGATTGTCACTCTCCTAGACGAGGGGGATGATGCACATTAAAAGACCATTAAAGGTTTAATTGTTTCACTGAGCAGATGGGTGTGATGAATGGAATTGTCCAATCACTGCATGTGGTTCTACCTGTAATCAATCAGTGAGCACAGGCACCCAAGCTTGCATGCTGCAAGTGATGCGATGGGAGAAGTCTCAGCAATCCTGTCTGACCTTCCAAGTGGAAGAAATATGTAACAATTATGAACACGTAAGCAGTTATAATACAACTCACATACACACACACACAATACCACAAGGAAAATTGCAGCTTATAATTCATATCTATGCAACGGCCACCTGGATTTGAACATCTTGCCATCTGGAAATCTAGGACGCAGGTCCCGGCACCTGGATTCAAACCGAGGTCTCCTGAATGGGAAACCAATCATGTACCACTCATCCAAATAGGAGTCCCCCTTGGTCAAGGGAGGGAAAACAAGACCAGGAGACCTGGTTCTGCCAGACCCAGAAGGAACAAATTCCTAGTAGGCAACACACCTACAAACCACTTTATAAGTTAAAAGTATAAATCATTTTAGGCATTTTGTCTGTGTGTAGCATTTTGTGTATAGGGGTATTTGGTTGTAGATTTGTGTATAGGCTAGACCAGCAAACCTTCCAGTCTGAATACATTCACCTGTCCCTTGTCAGTCAGTGCACAGAATATAGGCAGAAGGGCTTTGAATCCAGCATTTCATAAGTTTAGGTAATTTACTATGCTGCTTGTGTAGTAATAAACCTCTGAAATAAGTTATGTAGAACAACACAATTGCTTAAAGCAGTTGAATTAAAAGGTAATATACATATATATATATACACACATTTCTTTGCACTCTTATATCAAAATCCAATCATGTTTTCTTCTTGCAAAACAAAATACGATGTGCTTATGTAGGCTTGAACTAACCAATTTCAAACAATAATATCATGACATCTATCCATCAATCAATCTTCAGCTACAATTCTTGTTATTATAAATTGCCCAATTTCAAAGTTCTAATCAAATTCCTCCCAACATTATATCCCGCCTGCCTAGTGCCTACCCTGTTTCAATCAGAAATTAGATACTCTCGGAATGATGTTTAAACTGTACTTTAAGCTTTTGGGCTACAAAACTTCTACATCTACAGTGAATACCACATCTAAAGACTTACTGAAATGAGACAGAACCTAAATATGCGCTACTGTACGACCAGACTTTTAATTGCAGACTCAAAGTATCACATCCTTTTCCTCGTATAGAATTACACTGAGTAGTGGTTTGGGCAATTTGGCCAAACTGCCTTGAGGTGAAATGAGTGACAGGCTGACAGGCCTGGAGGCCATGTTCACATTCTTCACAATGCAGCCTATTGTGTGATGAGATGGTGGGATGGCGCAAACTGCAAAAGAAAACGCTCCGTGTCCTTTAGTCCAGTGTTTCCCAAACAGTGGGTTGGGACCCATGTTTGGGTCACGGACCAAATTGTATGGGTCTGGAGTAAATGTCCCCTTTTTTTTCTCGTTTCTTACATTTAAGAAAATATATATATTATTTCAAAAGAAACAAAAAAGTTTAAACAAAAACATCTCAACTTATCAAGTATTTCATAAATAAAAAAAGAAAGATTTTAAACAACGTTTAAGAGGTAGTGAAAATAGCAGATCTACAAGCTCACAATGCGGCACGAAGCGACGCATCGTGCGCTTGTAGATCTGCTATTTTCACTAGTTTGGGTCCCGGGCAAACAACCAATTTATCTTTTGGGTCTTGAGCTAAAAAAGTTTGGGAACCACTGCGTTAGTCTGTGGTGACATGGGGGGGGGCAGGTGGGGAGGGAGAAAGAATAGTCTGGCTCCGGCGTTCTGTTGTTTCCATGCCGACCGAACACTTACTGTAAAGCGTGCGCACTGTGGGCCCGGCCTAGTTCCTGAGAAAAAGTTCAGGACACACTGTGTGTGAATGGACATTATGCAACCACACTGGCCCCCAGCATCTCTCTCTCTCCAACAAAACTGAAATGGTAGCTAGAATGAGCGGAAGGCAAGGGCCCGGTTCTTGTGAATGCATGTTTTTTTTTGTTGCTTTATCGCAGTGTGAGTGTCCCTGGATCAGACCTGTCCTGTCTGAAAAACACTAGGCCCGCTGCTGGCTTCCTGACACCAGTAAACAGACAAGTGATGTAACAGGAGGACAATAACAGAGAGCCCCGCATGCTCTTCTGAATGAACACAAAGGAAGAGAGACAAGAACGGCAGATGGACTTCCAGTATTAATGAACTCTATGTCTGTATGCGTTGTGTGTGTGCACTGCACGCCAAGCCAATTGCACATGAATGAATGCACAGAATGTGAAAAGGAAGGGAAGAGAGACAGATGAAGGAGGAAAATAAAACAGGGGAGGGAAAAAAGACAACAGGAGCATGTCTTTTCACACACACACACACACACACACACACACACACACACACACACACACACACACACACACACACACACACACACACACACACACACACACACACACACACACACACACACACACACACACACACACACACACACACACACACACACACACACACACACACACAGCTGCTGTGATGGGAATACACATCCCATCCCACCCAGAGTGGAAAACACAGCTAAACATATTCACCAGAACAAAATTATGCAGCAAATTGCTTTGACAAAAAGAGAGAGAAAAAAAGAGAGGAAGGCAAATATCTGACTGCCTCCATTCTGAAGAAAATGTGTTTGAGTACAAGTACAAAGCCGACCTCAAACATCTGTTTGCGCATTTAACTCCAATTCAGGGTCTGTTTGATGTATTGCATCCAAAACAGCCTCTTGGGGGTCTCTGAGGATAAACAGGTTAAACATAGCCAGTGTTGCGCAAGTTACCCCGGAAGAGTACTAAGTTACTAGTTACTTATTACTCCTTTAAAACGTTAAAATATTACTTACTACTTGCCGTCAAGAGAAACTAGTTAGATTAAAAGTCAATATTACCATAATTACTTTGCACATACGCATTACATCATAATTTTGCATGCTTAAAAATAACAGATCTAATGCCCCATTATGTTATAACCATGGCGATGTACCCCGGTAAGAAAGAAGTCGACTCGCAAACCTTGAAACCCTGGGTAAGGGTTAACCCTGAAGTTACCATGTAAATTAACCCTCAAATCCAGCTTCATAGCACAGCCCCCTTGAAGACCAGCAAACGTCTGTCCAATAAACGACCGACCGTTTCAGCTGCGTGACATTTGTTTACCATGTTTGGATGCGGTTGACAAAGTGCAATGTGAATGCAAACCAAATAAAATAAAAAATGCGACAATGTTGCAATTTCAGCCACAAATCGCAGTCTACTGAACTATAAGGTCTGAAAGCACGCTTAGTAACTTGGATTAATAACTGTTTGGCAACTGCAATAAGTTAAGGAAAGTAATATTATTACAGTAATATATTACATAGTAACTAGTTATTGCCCAACACTGAACAAGCACAGTGATTTTTTTTCTAAATGTTTAAAGGAGAGGTGTCAATCTGCACACTTGCCCGCTAGTGGACCCATTTCTGCTGCCATGGCTTTGTTGGAAAATATTCACATGATTGGGGGGGGGAAACGGCGCAATCCAAATCCACCGGCTATCAGGTCACAGGTATAGGCTGTCACACTGTGGCAGAATGAATGGACTGTCCTCACAGACTATTGGACAAACTGTCCCTTTTGTGCACTGATAATTCACTGACTGTCTTTGTTGTCTCTTAACTGGGCTACTGGCATGCCCCACACACACACACCCACACACAGCATCATTTTTGCAGAGAAAAGTTAAAAATATGTGGGTCCGATATGATCACTGACCGGAACACTAGAACCACGTAATCCAGTGTATCTCAACGCTCTGTCAGTCACAAACAAAGAAACTCTCTCTTGATAGCAAATAATCAAAGGCCAGAGGCCAGACATGGACAAACAAACAACAACAGCCTTATGGCTTGGCTGCACAAACCTCCGGAGTGAACCTCTAGACCGTGAAGGCATGTTCACTGATGTGATAGCTGGTGGTTGGAGGTGCGTTTCGGAGGAGCCAAATTCATAAAGAATGGACCATGAATTGTGCATCACTTACGCCTGCTGCCCTGTCTCAAGGTCTGATTCACAAAGTATATTGCACTAATTATATGACAAACATGCCCCATAAGGTTTTGCATCTGATTGCAATGATCAATATGACAATGTATAAACGGTGGCTTGGTATGGGTGTAAGAAAAATATTGATCCACATGAGTATTATGATATTATGTATTGATACTTCATGGATTCTCCAAAACCCTATCAATGTTTTTTTATTAATTCAATGTTTAGCAGTTTTCCTAAACTTAGATTATTTTGTATCACAAATTTTATATTGCCTTACAGCATTGCAATATTTTGATTCGCAAACCCTGTATTGTGATACATATATTATTGCTGGTTATTGCCAGCTATCTATCTGACTGTCACCAAGGAGTATGTGGAGCTGGTGTCAAGGTGTTATGTAGGCAGTGGTGAGCTGTGGATTTTTGAACTATGGGTACTCTATTTTATGACGTCACGTGCGCGCGCACGCGCGCGGGCACGTGCGTGCGCAAGCATGTGCACATAGCCACTCAGCTCAGTGCTAGTTGAAATACTGTATTCAACATGTGATTATTAATGTATTTATATTTCTTATTATTTTTGTTGCATTGTTAATTTTTTGTTTTTATTTTTGTTTCAATTAATTAATTATTTTATTTTCCTTTTAGTTTTATATAAATGCCCTTTACATAGATTCACCCACACATAAGTGCTTAAAATAATCAGTCAACTTGTCTTTACTTGAATTACTTTTTTTTAAGACTTACATTGCTTTCAAAACAGTGTTTTTTAAAACAAGTTAAAAAAAATAAAAAAATACCCTTTTGCTACTCACCAAAACAAAGACGGTTTTATGGAGTTGAAAGCCTACTTTACTAAATAGGAACACTGTGAGCCCCCACCTCACGTCTAAAATACACTTTTTGGACAGAAAAGAAAATATTTCACCGGAATTAAAACCTGTTTTTGGTTACTCCACAGTGCCCTCTACAGATCTGGTCAATGGAATTTTCCTATTGACCAGATTCTTCCTTCCGGTGAAATATTTTCTTTTCTGGCCAAAAAGTGTATTTTATACGTGAGGTGGGGGCTCAGAGTGTTCCCACTTAATATAATAGGATTTCAACTCCATTAAACCGTCTTTGTTTTGGTGAGTACCAAAAGCGTTTTTTTTTATTTTACTACAGACGAGAGGCTGCGCTACCGCGGTACGAGGGGAAAGAATCTAAAGTACCATAGCGTTAAGGAGAACTCCTTCTAACGCTATGGACCAGAGCTAGATAAGGATGCATTTGTGAGTGTCTGGTAGGCTACCAGCTCTTGTTATGCAAAGCAGCCAGGTTGAGGCCATTGTTTAAGGTGTTAAAAACGGCTCGCCCCTGAAGGTGCGTTGTTGTGTTAATGATTGACTTCTCGCGGGCGGCTGACGTGTGTGCTCGCGAGTCCAGCCCCCACAGTCTCAGAACTAAGGGTACGCCGTACCCCCCCCCGTACCCCCTACAGCTCAACCCTGTATGTAGGCCTAGCAAAAAGTCTGAAAGAAAAGAAAATATGCCATGCCAGTTGTATTAGAGCCACTGGACTCAGCCATCAGCAATTTGATATTAATTTGTCTGAAAATAATATTTTACACAGCCTTCCCATTCAGTTACCACCCACTCTCTGAATTTTCACTCTTAACAGCGATGTCTGGGTGGCGCAGGGGTAAAGTTCCTGCCCACCACTGCAGAGATTTGAATCCTCTGCAGTGCCTCCGGCTTGGCCGGGCGCCCCCAAAGAACACAATTGGCTGTGTTCATGGGAGGGAAGCCGGGCGTAGAGAGCGATCTGTCGCTACACTAATAACTCCTGGTCAGGGCACCTGTTCAGCGAGGCGTGGACTAGAAAGAGTAGTGTGTACTGTATACGTCCACTGCATGCGTTATGACCTCCTGGTGAAACCTCTCACTGTCAAGGTTAGTTTTTCTGTGCTCTCCCTAGGACCAGCTGTAGGAGTAAGCAGTGACACAGTGATACAATACACACAGAATTGGAAATTGGTATAATGACAACATTTGGGAAATAGACAATTTCACTTTAACTACATGCGGCTAGCGTTCGTGTTTGTTCGTGTTTTGTTTTGCAATGAGGCAAAATTTGGTACAAAATATATGCGTATTACTTAATTTACTCTTGCAAATAGCACCGGAGCACAGAGACGCTATTTGCTTGGCAACACGGTTAGGAATGCATTTCACCCTGTCAAAGCATGTGGCTGCTTTGACAATTCCATGGTTTCTTTCAGCCTTATTTGCAAGTGTAAAAACGTACCCACTATGCATGTGTATTTTACGTGTTTGCAGCGTGTATGTGCGCACGCACATGCTTGTAACAGTGACGAGACAGCAGTTAACAGGTGCGGCAGGAGCCTGGGCTCTCAGGCAAGCTCTCAACACCACCTGGCTCTCTCTGGATTTGGTCGTGTGTGTGTGTGTGTGTGTGTGTGTGTGTGTGTGTGTGTGTGTGTGTGTGTGTGTATGTGGATTTGGCCGTGTGTGTGTGTGGGTGTGGGGGTGTGTGTGTGTGTATATATAACGGAAATAGGGAGTGCGTGCAGTACAGAAAGAGGATGAGAATGTATGGCAGACAAAAAAGAAAAATTAAGAGAGAGAGCTAGAGAGTGTGTGTGTGTGTGTGTGTGTGTGTGTGTGTGTGTGTGTGTGTGTGTGTGTGTGTGTGTGTGTGTGTGTGTGTGTGTGTGTGTGTGTGTGTGTGTGTGTGTGTGTGTGTGTGTGTGTGTGTGTGTGAGAGAGACAGGGTTGTTTGGCCGCTCCCTAACACACCTCTGAGTCTACTGGGAGGAAGTTCTTGCTGGTGGGAGGAACTGTGTTCTTAACTAGGAATTAAAAGTTACGGTTTACATTCTACTGTACTGAAGTCTCTCTTACACAGAAACACATTCATTTCTGTTTTTAGTACCATTATACTGTATTTTTCGTAACTTCTTAAACACGCTACACTATGCAGCCTGAGTGTTGTGGTAAAAAGTCATGAACGGACCCCAGGTCTTATAGAATTTTTTATGAATAATAATTATTATTCTTATATGCGCCCATGGACAAATAATACAAACACAGGTGTGCCTTGACTTGACACAAACACACGAAAACGCATATGGAGATTCAGTTGTCCAGAACCACAGATATGCCCATAAGCATACCACAACCGATATGCCCATATATGGGCAAATACTGATGACATCAGAAATGGGAATAAAAAAGGGACACAGACAGACGGGTACAACGGATCCTCTGACAACAGGTACAACGTATTTCATAACCGAGTGGAGCATGCATTCACAACTTGCATCGTTCCTGATTCACATCGTTCCCGACTTGCGTGGGCACCGGTCTAGTATTCGTAGCACGCACACACACACACACGCACGCACACGCACACACAACGCACATGCAAATTCCTACAGGGTTAAGACAAACCTTCTCTAATGCTGACAGACCATAGACAGTCAGTCAGCCTCTAATGGTTCAGAGCACAGAAGGGGGACAGCCAAGGAGAGAGAAAAAACTCCCAACAGGTTCCAATGACACCTTCAGGAGTCATCCACAGCGTCCCATCTCATTAGCTTTTTGGCACATTTTTAAAAAAAAAGGAAGAAAAAGGGTCCAACAGCCCTTTTCCTCTTCTGGGAATGTGTACACAGGAAACAGACACTATAAATACAGCCTGGAATGTTAATATGTTCATCTTGGGAGTGTCTATAAGGCTCATCTGCACGCCTCCACACTGGCCCTCTGGTTTTAATTAATGGCAGACAGCGCACAGTGTATTTATTCTTTTACAGGATCTCCTTCTGTTGAACAAAAGCCTGCCTGTCTCGAAGGAACGCTTGTAAGCAGTCATTCGGAAAATCTGCCAGTCTGCAAATACTGGAGGATTATGACAATTACAAAATAAAGTATCAGCTAAGAGAAAGATGCCCGCAGCCTGACACCTTCTCTCAATGTCAGAAATTAATTAATTTGAATTAAAAATAGGAATGCTACTTCACTGCATGTTTTTATTGTTCGGATTAGTGAAAGTGGTTCTTTTTAAGTTGTTATACCCATGGATCAAGTTCACAGTAACAGCAATTAGAAAAGTACGCTGCTCAGAAATATGCTAAAACAAACTCTCCGGCTTTCATCTGTCCAGCCTGGTGGAGACAACAATATCACAGTAGTCTGACCAACATACAGTGCTTTCATATAGGATGTTAAACATACAGTAATTTGTAACACAGCTCTCTGCTGTTGAAAAGGCTGCAAAATATTAAAGGATGACTTCACCCATTTTCAACATATCTTCATATAATTGGTAAAATAAACGATATGGTAAAATAAATTCTACTCTGTGTCTCATAGGAGGGCTGTGGACACTTCAGAAACCCGCCTACCAGTGACATCATCGTTAGGCAGATATATATATATCAGACTCCTTCCTGAAATCAAATGGAAATGAGATTTTCCGGAGGGAGGGGCTTTACCAGGCTAAGTCTATGAAGCTATCTATGAAATCTATGAAAAAGTGTTATACACTACTATGTAGTGTGGGTGTCCCTGCTTCATCTCTCTCACAGCTAAGGGGTCCTTGGCCTGGACTATGCCAACGGGCCCATCTGTCTCAGAGCCAGTTGCACTCACACTGGTTGAGACAGTGAGAAAAGTGAGATGAATACATAATATTATCTGTATCAAACCGTATATACCCCATAAGCTATTGGTATGTTCAATTTCACCCATCGCAGCACTATGGATGCCAGGCGTGTTCAACATTAAGAAGATGGCTTGTGGGAAATTGTGGTTTCAGCCTGTGAAATTGGATGTTAACCCACGAGACAAGTCCCTTTTAACCCATTAAATCCGGGAACACATCTGTGTCATTTTAGATTTCTTTGGCTATTAAAAGATAGCAGATCTACAAGCTCATAGCGTGGCACCGAGTGCCGTGCTGCGAGCTTGTAGATCTGCATTTTTTTGAAAAATCATGAAAATGATGTGCAAATCTTAGAATACATATTTTTAAAGCAAACATTTGTTTAATATTTTGTTCCAGGGACCCCCAGAAGCAAAGATTTGAGTTGAGCAAAAGATTTGCACAAATGTTCAAAATAAAAAATAAAAATAGCAGATCTGGTTAAAATGATGGTCTAAAATGACACAGATGCGTTCCTGGATTGAATGGGTTAAATTGAGAGTTGGTCCTTATAGTCTCAATCTCACGCTATGGCTCCCCTGCAGTCTCCAAGCAACAACTAAAAGAAACCGTTCCCCCATTGATAGCCTGCAATTCCCAAACGCTGCAGCCACACACCAGCACACTCCATCGGACTGCGAGATGACTAAGCAGCATTGTCCAATCTGTGGCGTCCTACCAAAGCATGACTGTCACCCGTCCTGATTGTTCATTTGATTACCACTCTGTGAGCCTCAGTCTGAACTCTGAATCCTCTGCTCCGGAGGCACCGCCATCGATCTCAGCAGCACTGGCAAGGAGATGAGAAACATGCTGCGTCAGCCTCTGTTTAATCCAACAAGACCGGGGACGCATCTGTGTCATTTTAAGATTTATTTGGGCAACTTTATTTTTTTTTTATCGTGAAAATTTGTGCAAATCTTTGAATACATATATTTTTTTTTACATTTTTAACTCCAATCTTTTCTTCTGGGGGTCCCTGGAACAAAATATTTTGAGATATCTAAAAATGTTTTCAAAATCCTAACACAATGTTGCTATATCAGTGGTGCTCCAACTTTTTTATGTCAAGGACCCCCAAAATTAAAAGTTTTGTTCCAGGGAACCCCCAGAAGCAAAGATTTGAGTTAAAAATATATACATATTGAAAGATTTGCACACATTTTCAAGATTAAAAAAAAAAATAGCAGATCTACAATTTCAATTTCATTTCGGTGCTGCGCTATGAGCTTGTATAGCTGCTATTTTTTGAATAGCCAAAGAAATCTAAAAATGAAATGACACAGATGCTTTCCCGGTCTTAATGGATTAGACATGGCAGAGCTGGACGCCATCAATGGAGAAGTTAACAGCTACTGTAGCTCTTCCAGCCTCTCTCTCTCTCCTCTGGCTTTCTCCTTGTCAGTCTCAGACACTCAGTCGCTATCTTCTTCTCTCTCTCTGTCTCTCTTTCTGTCTCTCTGCCCAGGCACCATCATTAGCCAAGTAAAAGCCACTGAGATGTAATCACCCCCTGGCCCATCATTTCTCCTAATCTAACCCCTACTACTGTATTAACCACTTATGCTCTACGTACTTCGTTGTAAGACAAATAGCAGAAACTGCAGATCCACAAGCTTTTATATCCGCTATTTTCAGAATGTTTGAAGAAATGTTAAATGTTTTGAATTTTTGGGGGGACATTTTTGTCTATAATAACATGCCCAAAATAGGGAAGCCAGATTCAAAGTGGTTAACTTCCCCTCTCTGTGGCTCAATGGAAGGACTAGCACACTTCACCTCGAAAGAATAAGGTACTCCTTAAAAAATTAGTTTTATTTTTTTCATTTCATTAGTGTGGTTGACTGTCTATTACCATCTTTACCATTAGTGTGGTTGACCATCTTTACAAGTGTCCTTTTCATTTCCATGGCAACATTTCACTTTATTATACTATGCAATATCACTGGACAGTATGGATGGGAGGGGTTGCAGGTTTTTTTTGTGTGTTGTTTTTCCTTTTCTTCTTTTCTTTGAATTTTGTTGTAAAATAGGAAAAATAAGAATGTAGGCTACATTGTGCAACTTACTAACCGGGACCTGATCCACCTTTGTCTCTGTGAATACATGGACCTGGCGAAGCAGGCCTACGACTGGTCTCAGGGTGGTCTCTACCGCTGAAATCTCTGAAAGACGATGGACTGCTCCGGTATAAAGGACTAGGCTGCTCAACGAGTCTGAACTCCAGCCTCGGAAGCCCCTGTCTCTTTAGACAGTGATGATAAACACGGTGTGGCTCATCCACCCAAGTCTGCGTAAAGGTTCCAGTGACATCTTCAGTGACATCGTGGAAAGTTTCCCTCTTGTGGGACCACTTATTTTAAGTCACTGCAACTTCCACTTTGGCCCCGATGCAGAGAGCCTGACATTAGGTCTCATATTTATGGTCATTTTCCAATAATTAAGGCAGGCTTTTATGGGGGGGGGGGGGGGGGGGGTAAATTGGCAGCACACATGTCATGGCTTTAGCCTAGAAATGAGGTGAAAGGCTAGCGTGAGATTTAACTGTGGGGGCTTACTGGCTGGTGACCACAAAAACACGGTCCAATCATGGGTGTTATACTGTCAGCAACAAATGGTTCCATAGATTGAAACTACCAAAGAAAGAAAGAAAGAAACTAAGAAAGAAAGAGAGAAAGCAACAGAGAAAGAAAGAAGAAAAGAAAATATCTGCTGTCTGCAGACCAAGCATCTGTCGAGAGACAGACAGAGGGACACTTGTCTATGTCTACCCATCAGGGCCTCAACAGCGAATCTCAGCCAAGTCTTTAATTAAATAATTTAAAGGGAAGTGGAATTTCCCATCATGTCTGGCCATGCAGCACTGGCTGTTTATGGATTCTGAGGCCAGAGAGTAAGAGTGGACACATGAATGACATGGAAAGATTGAGTGAAAACCACAGAGGGGACAGGCAGACGTGTCTGCGCATATTACGAGGACAACTCATCAAGAAAGTCTAAATTAAATTTGAAAATACATATACAGTATTTTTAAAGCTGATTCTCGCCAGGCAGCTGCACCACAGACTTCATGGGATATACGAGTTTTAGAGTCCAAACCACATAATTGGTAATTTAGTTCTTTACAGACAATAGCCTTAATTGGGCTAATGAGCAACAGATGAACCCTAAATTGCATACAGTTGTAAAGAATCAACATGTTCTCTGACTTGGTTATGTCACAAAATATGAAAGCTGAAGCACATTTGAAGCCAACCCTTATACAACAGACCTAGTGATCTGAGCAGGTGTATGTGTTTGAGTGCACGTGTGCATGCATGGTACCTGTAGGTGGATGCATAGGCATGCACATTTATTTACCGGTATGTGTGCACGTGTGTGTGTGTGTGTGTGTGTGTGTGTGTGTGTGTGTGTGTGTGTGTGTGTGTGTGTGTGTGTGTGTGTGTGTGTGTGTGTGTGTGTGTGTGTGTGTGTGTGTGTGTGGTGAACCCCATGGCGGGGCATGCTTTGCCAACCAAAACACAGAGTCCCTTGTGAGGATGCCCCTTTCACACTACATGTATGTCCTCACAAGTGTCAACCAGAGTCTTGCCACTCTGCCACTTGTCGCACGTAGGCACCATGTGACCAGGCAGCTGGCATGGGCTGAATCAAAGGCTGCCTTCTCTTCTGGCCAGGAATGAACCACTATCATCAACTCATCCTCCTGCGCTAAACCCACTTGGTGGATTACATGTACGTGCTCATATAACTCATTACTAATGCAATGAAGGACCATGTTGACAAATGGGTATCTGGAGTCAAATTGTGTGTGTGCGTGTGTGTGCGCGCGCGCGTGCGTGCGTGCGTGTGTGTTGCAGCAGGAAACATGGAGCACAATGTAAAGACGGGGAGGGCCAGGAAGGAAGGAAATCCTGCTCACAAAATGGCCACTGAGACAAAAGCAAGGGATCTCTCTCCCTCTCTCTCTCTCTCTCTAAATGAGATGGAAAGGACTGTACACAAAGACTAATAAGAGCTGAAGTGGCCTGAAGAGGGCCAAAATGAAACTTGCTTTGAATGTCACACTCTAAACAGGACAGTAACTTCCATGTTTTGCATCAACTGCACACACATGCACACAGACAAGAACTCTCAGACAAAACAATGTCATGAGTTGAGCAACTCGGGGCTACTTATGGTGTTAGGGAAATCTAAGCAGCACTAAGCACTATAAATTATTATGTACTTAGTCTTATACAATTCAATAGCAGCATTTCTCTTTTTCAATAATATCATACCCAGAAAAATCAAGGTATGCATCGTATTGAATATTCCCCTAATCAGATTTGCTACGTCTAGGGAATTGGCGGATCAATCTTTGATTCATATAGAAGAGATGATGCTCATGATAAAGGATGAAAAGGCAACCAGAAAGCTGCAAAACCTTTAGCAGTGCTAAACTGCCAGATAAAGGATTATCCCACATTGAGTGTTTTAATTGATATGGGACTCAAGACCTCAATGAGGAGAGGCTTCCAATATCGCACAGCTAATCCCTGATATCATTCATCTAATCATCTTTCTGCCTGAATAAAAGAGACAGATTTATATCTTGAAGCCACGGTTCCAGACAGGTCTCCAAGCACACACATTAGAACGCCAAATGCGTGCATGTACAGTGTACACACACACGTACACACACACACACACACACACACACACACACACACACACACACACACACACACACACACAGTCTATGTACATAGCGTAGATAAATTCCAAATCAAATGTATTTGAGTACACACACGGAAAATCACAAACAATAAAGTTGAGAGTGATTTATAAATCCATGTGAACAAGATACGCTAGAATAAAAGGCAGACTGACTGAGGCACTGTTGGTGATTAAACTGCAAGCGACAAAAGCCCAATTTACACTTCGTTCTCACTTAACGAAAACAACTGATTTGCACTTGGAATCCAGTTATTTTCAGCATGAGAGACACGGTCGTAAGATGAAGTATAAGTTAGTTTAAAGCAAGACGCTTCCTCAGCCTGAGGGCTTTACGGTGGGAATGGACAATAGGAGCGATAGTATCTCCTACCTGCATTGTCTGAGAGGAGATAATAATCAAATCCAATTAAACATAGTCAAGGAGGAATAAAAACATATCTTTTTTTAATATACACAATACACATCAGTGGCTGTATAAGTGATTTAAGGCATAGTTAAAGCAAGACAGTCTGATTAAAAAATCAGTCCACTGAGGAGGGAACACAGCCCTAGACTGATTAGGCAGATAGGAATCATAATTATCTTTCACGTAGCATTGGGGGGAAATGTGGTCCTTGTCAACAAACCGTTGAAAATAATGGACGGAACATATGCAACCACCTCTGGGACCCCGGGGTGGAAAAAGATAGAGAGACAGAAGCCAGAGAGAGGGTGAGGGAGAGGAAGCAAGGAGAACGAGAGAGAGAGAGAGAGAGAGAGAGAGAGAGAGAGAGAGAGAGAGAGAGAGAGAGAGAGTTGTAAGACATGTAAGAGGGAACTGAGGTGATAATCAGCCCTTTATAGACAGAGAAAGATGAGAGGAATAAGAACCAGCCAGTGGATTAAATGTGTTGCAGGATCATCAACGCAATGTACCCGACCGTCACTGGCCACTGGAAGGCACTTCATGTTCAGCACTCCAGCACTGACACCAGGACCCCTCAATAACTTGTGACAAAGCTAGTTGAAATGAGTACGATTTCACGTAATATTCCAGACCAATTAACTGGCAACTCCTGCTTGTGCTTTCATCAGGTTGAAAATCTCTGCTTTTAAATCAATTTCAAAACTATTTTGGGCATGTCATTATAGGCTAAAAGTTTACATCATTTTCAAACTTTTTTTCAAAAATAGCAAATCTACAAGCTCACAACGCATTGTGATGTGTTGCGAGCTCGTAGATCTGCTATTTTCACTATTTGTCATAGGACAAAGTCAAGTATAGGGCTTAAGTGGTTAACTGATTTTTAAATTGACTAGTCTCGCGCAGGGTTGAGTGACAAGAACCTACAGATACCGCATAGTAATATAGTAGTACCAAATAGTATTGTAGTGCTGTGTAACTTGTGGGATGATTTAGGGTGATCCAGGATCAGCGCAAAGTAAGGCAGCACTGGCAGCAAGTGTTCCCCAGTGGTACAACATTGTTCAAATTTGTCTTGGCAAAAAACAACAAAAGAAAACATTAATGTCATTGACTGGTTTTTGTATTGAAAAGTAGCGGTTCTGGCACCGTTTAGGCACTGGCATCATTTAAAAGAATACTGGCTTAGCACCCGGTATTGGATAAAACCCAATCGATACCCAACTGTCTCGTGTGGCCAGTCCTCCAATCCTCCTGAAAGAATGGAGATATAGAGAAACTCTCATTTGAAACAGTGGATAGAATGAGTGAGCAGCTCACTCGCTGGGGTGTGGCTGAAAAACGTGATTGAGCGGTGAGGACCAGAGCATCATAAGTGTGTGTTTAATCCATTAAGACCGGGAACGCATCCGTATCATTTTAAGATTTGGCTATTAAAAAATATCAGATATATAAGCTCATAGTGCGGCACTTGAAAAATCGTGGAATCTTTTTGTAAATCTTTGAATATATATATGTTTTAAAGCGAACATTTTTAACTCCGATCTGTGTTTTTGGGGGGGGGGGGTCCCTGAAACAACATATTTTGAGATGGGGGTCCCTGGCCTAATACATATCATTTTGGGTGGTCCTTGACATGTAAAAGTTGGAGCACCACTGATATAGCAACATACTGTGAGAGATAACCATAACATGGTTTAGATGTATTTGGCCGAGGACCCCCATCTCAAAATGTTTTGTTCCAGGGACCCCCCACCCAGAAGCAAAGATTTGAGTTACAAAAGTTTTGCAAAAATGTTCAGAGCAGATCTACAAGTTCATAGTGAGGCACTCGGTGCCACGCTATGAGCTTGTATATCTACTATTTTTGAATTGAAAGAAATCTAAATTGACACAGATGCGTTCCTGGATGGAATGGGTTAAATGCACATGCATGCACAAATGCAAAAGTCCCTTTCTCTCTCTGCAGGTATCTGTATCCCTCTGTGTATGTACGTACGCATACACAGCGAGATGCACATTTTTCTTCTTTTTTCATCAAGCCTGGACACACTGATCATCAGCATCTTCCGTTCCTATTTCCATCAGAGCACCGGGGGCGGAGGGGGGGAGGGGGGGGGGTGTTGGCATGAAGTCTTGAGATTAACAGGCAGGAAGGGGATGAGAACAAGAGGTCGTGAACTTTGGGGTCATCAGCTGTCCATCCAGAGGATACGGTCCTCCTTCTCGTGACCCCCCCCCCCTCGACCTGACCCCATTCGGGGGCTACCACTGGTCATGTATCACACGCAAAATCAACATCAGCGGCCTGATCGGGCCCGTCAGGCCTCAACCAAGATGTAAACAAAGCAAAACCCCAAGACGGAGAGAGGAGCGGAACCTCCATCCATACACAGACGCAGAATAATACAGTACAGTAACACACACGTTGGGGTGGTTGACGTGAACACCTGGGACTGCGAGAGGCAGTGAGTGATCCATCTGTGACTGTTTTACCCATTAGTAGTGATTTCTCAACTCACTTCAAAAACATTTTCACTTGAAAGCTACTATTGATTTACAACAAGAGGCGACATCTTAGCAGGGCCAATTTTATGGATTTTATACGTACAGGAAATGTCCCAGAGTATGTGTGGGTGTGTGCGTGTGCGTGTGCGTGTGTGTGTGTGTATATATAAATAGAGACATAGGGAAAGATCAGGATTAGCGACTGCACAGTTAGTATTAGGATGTCTTGAGGCACTTTCTATTTAATCTCATTTTAACGCACCGTATTATCCAGGTTTGAAACATTAGTTTAGGTGGTGGTTTTCACAGACCCGTAGGCTTTTATTAAGGATTTGGAAGGTAGCTAAGGGACCACTTAACGCAGAACCAAGGCTCTTGGGAATATATTAGCCCAAATTGAGGCTCCGTTTTTTTCCCCCTCCAGAAACAGGACATGAAAGGTTTCCTCCATTCACCAATCTACCATTTCTCCCCTAAAGTAAAGTGCTTATCAAGCAAGTGAGTGCCTTTCAAAGTCCGTCCATCAGTAGCAACAATGGCATAGTGTCTAAAGAAAAACATTCACAGCACAGCGGACCCCCCCGACTAGTGGCGCAATGCAAAGACTTCATTACGCGGAGTGTTTACATTATCGCTTCATTCGTCGCTCTCGACGAGACATTTCTGAGAGCGAATGTCATTTTCTTGGCTCGCGGTCGTCCCAAGATAAACACCAGTGTCCAACTGGCCGCCCACACAATCTCCCACTATAATCGTTCATTATGTAAGGATAGGTCTCTGAGATATCGCAGACAACATCCCATGGAGACTTCCTGGTCCTAAGAGACTATAACTACTGTACATGAACATGTTCACAAGATGGTGCTTTAATTATGGCTCTCCTACTCAGACTTAGAACTAGACAAGCCATTTCCACCCAAAGATTCTCATATTGTATTGACTGTAACTACTTATTTAACCGGGTCCCCTAGGGGTCTGTGCTTGATCCCCTCCTTTTCCTCTCTACACCACCAAATCTCTTCAACGAAAATAGCCGATCTACAAGCTCACAACGTGTTGCGAACTTGTGACCAGTGGTGTAAAGTAACTAAGGACATTTACTCAAGTACTTTACTTAAGTACAATTTTGAGGTATTTTTTACTTTAGTGGAGTATTTTCAATTTTCAATACTTCTACTTCTACTCCACTGCAAATGTTGTACTTTTACTCCACTACAATTATTTAAAACATTTAGTTACTCGTTACTTTGTAGATTTTGATTATTATTACAAAACATACATGAACCACTTCAGCCCTAAATGCATTTCGGCCATTTGAAAATTGCCGATCTACAAGCTCACAATGCGTTGCGTGAGCTTGTAGACCTGCTATTTTCAAAAGATTTTTATACATTCGAAAACTTGTGAAATGGGGCATTCTGCATAATGAGTACGTTTTGGTACTTTAAGTACATTTTTTTCTGACTGTTCACCTCATAGCACATAAATGAATGCACATAATACCATACGGAACATAGCCTCGATATCGAAACCATGGGTTCAAATTCTCGTGACTCCTGTCTCATATGGTCACACACACACACACACACACACACACACACACACACACACACACACACACACACACACACACACACACACACACACACACACACACACACACACACACACACACACTTTCTGTCTCGTCTCTCTACTGCATACACACCATTACCACTCTTTCTGTCTCCTCTCCCTACTGTCAAAATATATACTACACTGCCTTGAAAATAAACTTCAACTTCATTGTCACCTCCTTGGTGCACAGTAGGGATAGGTTTTCTTTGCCATTCTGTATTACAAAACAGTCGATCGCAACCTAGATATGGCCCACCGCTGAGCTGAGACGGCTCTGGAGCCAATTGTTCTAATGATCGTCTGCACGGATCATTGTTCGGCGTGTTGTTTTCCACTACCTTAGTGATACTGTGTGTGTGTTGTTAAACTGAGGTAGATCAGCAGCAACAATCTCTGTACCACAGTTCAACTTCTGCCACTGACCGGAGCCTCATTGTTCCCCAGCATTTCCTAACCTTTAAGGAATTCCTCCACCAGGAAATATGGTTTACAAGAGACGGCATCGGGCCCAGACACTCGCTTAAGAACACCTCCTCTCTTTCACCCCTCTAGCCCTCTGGCAATGTCCAGCACCCCCTTCTCTTTCTCCTTAACTCTTCTGGTAACATCCAGTCTAACTTTTCCCCATGGCTTATCCTACCATGAGGGCCACACAGTGGAGGAGAAGGCACTCACAAGTATCTCTTTCACTGCTTTGAAAGATGACCTCTGTGATGAGCAGCATCTGGCCAACTTGGCTTGAAAAACCCCAGACAAAAGTCATAGACATCATGGCAGGGAGAGTTGTGTTGGCTGCACTGCACACTCTAAGATTTTTAGGTCTGTGTGTGCATGCCATCATTGCCGAGGAAAACATGTAGTTTATTAAAAAGCAGGCTTGTGCATCTTTCTTTGTCAATCACGTTTCATCATCACTTTCAACCAGATGTCCCTGTTCTGGACAAAAACTGTCGAACATTTGTTGTACGACAAAGTACTAGGACTTAAGTGGTTAATACTGCTGGAGTGTAGTGGGTGTGGGCCTGGACTGGAGGAGGAGTGTGAACAAGTGTGCGTGTGTGTGTGCGTGTGTGCGTGCGTGCGTGCGTGCGTGCGTGTATGCGGGGGAGGGGGGGGCTGTCACGATTATGAAATTCTACTTGACGATTAATTGTCGCTCAAATAATTTGCGATTGACGATTTAATTGCGTTTCATTGGAACATTATGAATAAATCTATTTGGCTTTTAGGCTTCTTAAACAAAAGGCACACAGGGCAGAAATGACTTAATAACTTTAAATCATGCAAGTTATAGCCAATCTACAAGCTCAAAACGCATCACGATAAGCTTGTAGATATGCTATTTCCATTATTTCTTTAAATGTTTGAAAATATATGAACATTTTTCAACATGGAAATAATTATGATGATCATGTCAAATAAATTATGCAATTATCTCAAATAATTGCGATTAGGAGATTATGTTAATAATTGTGACAGGCCTGTGTGTGTGTGTGTGTGTGTGTGTGTGTGTGTGTGTGTGTGTGTGTGTGTGTGTGTGTGTGTGTGTGTGTGTGTGTGTGTACACGCGCGTGCGTGCGGCTGGGGGGGCGGCTGGGTCAGACGATGAAAGTGATCAGTATGACATCTTGACCCAGTAGGTTGCCTTTGATCCCACTATCATACTTTATCACATTCATCTGACCCCAGGCCCTCAGACACACTCACAACACACACCTCATCCAGTCCCAGACAGACCCACCGACCCGAGCGCCCCATGACTACCTGACACTCTCCAGAATCGTACAGAAAGATGATAAGAGTGAGTGTAAATATCAGTAGTTTTATCTATATTCCCTCTCTTCTCTCGCCTCTCCCTCCTTTTCCTTCCTCAGGTTATAACGCACAGTTCAACCAGTAAAGTTATCTCTCTCTGTTAACCCATTCAATCCGGGAATGCATCTCTGTAACCACTTAAACCATTATTTTATACTTCGGCTATTCAAAAATAGCAGATATACAAGCTCATAGCGCGGCACTGAGTGCCGCGCTATGAGCTTGCAGATCTGCTATTTTTGAAAAATCTTTATGCAAATGAATATATAGATTTTTTCAAGCTCGCATTTTTTACTCAAATATTTACTTATGGGGGTCCCTGGAACAAAATATTTTGAGATGGGGGTTGACATGAAAAGGTTTGAGCACCACTGATAATAGCAACATACGTTTTTCAGAAAACTGTTGATTTAGAAGACATTTAGAATCGGCCTCAGGTCTTAATGGGTTAAGTCTGATTTGTGTCCGATACCCCCCCCCCCCCCAAACTTCTTCTTGGTCAGAACAGAGTTGCCTTGTGAGGATCAATCAGTTTCTAAAATGAATCCCAGCTCCAGCACCACGGGTGGTGGTGGTGTGTGTGTGTGTGTGTGTGTGTGTGTGTGTGTGGTGTGTGTGGGGGTCAAGAGGATGGAGGGAGGGGGCGCTGCGTTATCCTCCAAACCCCCGGCCAAGATAGATAGCCGATTCCCTGAAGCCTCTCCCAGCCTTGTAGCGCCTATTCCGTTATACTCTAAAAATGTCCTGAATGGTTTCTAAGAAAGGCCATGCAAGATCCGGTTTGGATCAAGAAGGCATCCCCTCCCTGGTTCCACGACCACCCTCCATTGGAACCATCTGTGAAGTAGGGGGGCTGGCAAGAGGAGGAATGTGTGTACACACATATCGTATACATGTGGTTTGGGAAATATAGCTCTCTTGGTGACACCCTACTTCCCCACTAAATTCCCATCGTACGGAGAGGCTTATATGCTGCTGACAAAATACAATGGAAGCCATCCAAACCCATAGCTCGCTTGTTTGGTCATGATATAACAGGATCACATCATCGTGCCCTTTGGGTCACTCTATGCCTGTTCCTTCCTGTTGAGCCTGAGTGACGATGCAATCAACATCATCACCAACCATAACATGTTAACCCATTCAATCTGGGGATGCATCTCTGTCCTTTTAGACTTCTTTGGCTATTCAAAAATAGCAGATGTACAAGCGCTACGAGCTTGTAGATCTGCTATTTTTGGAAAAGTCGTGAAAATGTTTGCAAATCTTTGAATATATGTATTTTTTAAAGAGAACATTTGTAACTCAAATCTTTGCTGGGGGGGGGGGTCCCTGGAACAAAATATTTTGAGATGGGGGGTCTGAGGCTAAATACATATAATTTTGGGGGTCGTTGACGTGAAAAAAGTTTGAGAACCACTGATATTATTATAGCAACATAGGTTAAAAAAAAGGATTTAGGAGACATTTGTAGAATTCCCAGAAGCAAATATTTGAGTTATACAAAATATATATATATTCAAAGATTTGCACAAATGTTCAAGATTTTTCAAAGAAAATTGCAGGTCTACAAGCTCATAGCACTCGGTGCTGCGCTATGAGCTTGCATATCTGCTATTTTTTGAACAGCCAAAGACATCTAAAAATGACACAGATGCGTTCCCGGTCTTAATGGGTTAAACTGTCATTCTTTGTCAAATGTTGTAGCTACAATTAATTACTGAACCACCATCAAATAATAACATTTGTGGACTTTTTGCTGTAACCAAGGAGGCTTTCACAAAGTTGCCCTTCATTCCTTCCTGTCTTTGAGGTCAGTTGTTTTCTTAGTAAGGCCATTAAGCTGCCAGCATGTCATTCTTGTGCCACAGTAGCCAAGTGCTTCTCTCAAGCCCAATTTATCCCAAAAATAACAGCTTTTCAACTTCTAATTCTAAATGATACTGAAATGCATTGCATTTATAGTTGAAAATATGTTATTTTCAGAGAGCTGCACAGCACACTAATACATTGGTGTGCCAACTCTAGAGATTTTCCTTTGAGTCCACCTGTGCCTCCTTGGTTGGCAGAACTGAGAACTCAAGCCTTCTGGGTTAGATCAGAGCTTGGCAAAGGGCACAGACTAGGCTTAGGCTCCCAGGTATTTTAAATGCTGTGTCGTAGTGGGTAGTGGGAGTAATTACATGCACGGAATAGGGATGCTATACAAGCCTCGGGTACCAGCATGCCACATAATGATGCCACTGAACATGTTTATCTCCACTATTCTTTACTTCAATAGCCTATGTCTTAGGCTTTTGCTGCACTGTGCAAGGCTATGTATATAGACTAAACCGAATAGAATTAACTGTAGGCTATTTCTAGTAAAACATAATACAAATTCACTGTCAACAGGCCAAGGCCTTTTAATTGCAAGACCACTTTGGTACTGGTAGATATGCTCTTCATTGACTTACATTGCGTGGTTAAACAGCTCTCAAAGTCACTCTTTTAGCACATAAATGAACACAAAAAAAAATGATTCCGACAATACAGAACATCACCAAACCCAGTAACGTTTTTATTTTATTTCATAAAAATTGTTAATTTCCTGTTGATTTTGCTATTTTTATTAGGAAGAAAACCCGGACTGGATCTGCAGATCCGGATCTTCAAATAGTAAAATCAACAAGAAGTTGACATTTGTATTTAAAAAACAAACAGTACTGGGTTTTGTGATGTTCTATATTGTCAACTTCAACTTTGTTTGCGTTCGTTTACATGTGCTAAAAGAGTGACTTTGAGAGCTGTTTTACCGTACAATGTAAGTCAATGAGGAGCATATTTTTAAAATATCAATTTCTAATCAATGGAGCAATTATCTTGATTTCTCGCCCACCTTTGGAGTTACATCATAGCAAGGTAAATACACAACCCAAACATCTACCAAAGTGATCTTGCCCTTTAAGGTATCATAAAGGAGTGTCAATGTCATAAAAGGTTAAACATAATGAATGCATTAGATTAGATTGCATTTTAAAATGTTATTTTTAGGTATAGGCTACAGGTTGTGAAAGAACTGCAGTTGGCTATGCTTTGACTTTTGGTGGCTGCTTTCTCAATTTCACACTTGCAATGTGAAAAGTTAATTTATCCCTGGAGGGTGTGGTTGGTTTGGAGTGTCACTGCAGTGCATATGCAGCACTGATACATGGACAGTGGAGGAGTTTATGTGATAGAGATCCTCTTCACATCACTAAAACACGAGACACTGGCATCCTTATTCCTGGCTACTTTGACATTGACATCAGTGGTGGAAAAAGTACTCACATTTTTTACTTAAGTAAAAGTATCAATACTGCAATGTAGAAATACCCTGTTACAAGCAAATGTCCGGAATTCAAAATTTACTTGAGTAAAAGTACAAAAGTATTGGTATAAAAATGTACTTAAAGTACCAAAAGTAGAAAGTACTCATTATGCAGAATGTCCCATTTCACAACTTTTCAAATGTATAAAAATCTTTTGAAAATAGCAGATCTACAAGTGAAGCATTGTGAGCTTGTAGATCTGCTATTTTCAAATGGCCGAAATGTATCCAGGGCTGAAGTGGGTAATGTATGTTTTGCAATAATAATCAAAATCTACAAAGTACCTAGAGTTGTAAAATAATTGCAGTGGAGTAAAAGTACAATATTTGCCTCTGAGATGTAGTGGAGTAGAAGTAAAAGTATTGAAAATTGGAAATACTCCAGTAAAGTTTTTTTTTAAACACCTCAAAATTGTACTTGTACAGTACTTGAGTAAATGTACATAGTTACTTTACACCACTGATTGACATACATACAATGCACTGTGTGGACGAGTTGTTGCATGGGAGCCCCAATGTGTAGCCTATAATATGCACCGTGCATACTAAGTAGGCTGAGTTGTTTTGAGGGGTTCCTAGCCATGGATTACACGACGGTCGTCTGTCACGACCGTCATGGATGAACTTCAACCTGGTGTTTGCACTTTCTCCCCTTTGGGCCCGTACATCTACATAAACGTTCAAGTTTCAAATATTAAGTGCTTAGCCCATGACCACGGATGTTGCAATTATGTACGGACACTCTGAAGTACCCGTACTTTCCGTATTGTTCAACAAAAAGCATTTTAATCCGATCGGTGGCCATTTTCTCATAGAGTTATAATGTATCAGAGTGCAATACACCTCCCAACCGATAGGGTCGCGTAGTTGAAAGCATATGGAGAAATTCCGGCAAAAATGGCCATCCGATCGAATTAAAATGCTTTTTATTGAACAATACGGAAGGTACGGGTACTTCAGAGGGTCCGTGCATAATTGTAACATCCGTGGCCATGGGGTAAGCATATATTTGAAATCTGAACGTTTATGTAGATATACGGGCCCATTGGCCCAAAGGGGAGAAAGTGCAAACACCAGGTTGAAGTTCGTCCATGACTGTCATGTTATGACAGTCATGTTTCAGGGCTAGAGGGGTTCCCTTTCTCTTGGTGAAAGTTTTGCTGTCTCTGTATAAAATAAAATAAAACGTTTACTCACCATAAGAAACTCTAGTGTGCCAACATAATCCCGTTCAGTCTTCAACAGTTCATTTAACACACACACTCGTAACCGGAGCTGTTTCTCCAGGTCCTTCCCGCTTTCGGCTCTGTGTTCGGCTTTGCTTTCCTCGGTCATCGTGAGACAGACAGACAGCAGCCTTTAAAAGTTATCTCCAGGTAAAAAGTTGTCAAAACACCCAAAAAGTTATTTCAGTGAAAACGCGTCAAAAGTTTGTAACATGGTTAAAAGTGTGAGTCGGTGAAATTCACTGAGTTAAATAACATTCCGTGGGGAAAAATAAATGCTGGCAATTCTGTGCGAAAACACATTGAAGTTGAATGAGAAGTTGAAAGACAGCCACGGCGTTTCACGGTAAAAAGTTGTCAAACACACAATTATTTCAGTACAAACGCGTCAAAAGTTTGCAAACATGGTTAAAATTGTGTTGTTGGTGAAATTCACTGAGTTAAAATTCCGTGGAAAAGTTAAATAAATGCTGGCAATATTCTGGGTAAAAACACTTTACAAGTTGAATGAAAAGTTGAAAGACACGGTGTTCACACGCCAGGCAGAGCTGTCTGTGTAACAACGGCTTCTATCTGGACAGCAGTCACTGACTATGGCTCCATGTGACTGAGCCTGAGTGACTCCTCAAGCCCTCTGTCTGCTTCCCAGCCTCCCTCCATCCAGCCTGGAGCCTACAATGAGAGGAGGAGAGCAGTGGTGGAAAAAGTACTCAAATGTATTGTACTTAAGTAAAAGTATCAATACCCTATTGTAGAAATACTATGTTACTTGTTTGTAAGTCAACCTTTACTTGAGTAAAAGCACAAAAGTATTGGCATCGAAATGTTCTTAAAGTACCAAAAGTAGAAAGTACTCCTTTTCAAATGTATAAAATGTATACAAATCCTTTGAAAATAGCAGATCTACAAGCTCACAGCATGCATTGTGAGCTTGTAGATCGGCTATTTTCAAATGGACGAAATGTATATAGGACTGTTAGTGGTTAATGTATTGTAATAATAATCTAAATCTACTAAGTAAGTTTTCAAATAATTGTAGTGGAATCAAAAGTACAATATTTGTCTCTGAGATGTAGTGGAGTAGAAATAAAAGTACTGGAAACTGGAAATACTCCAGTAAAGTAAAAAAGCAACCTCAAAATTGTACTTATGTACAGTACATGTACTTAGTTACTTTCCACCACTGAGTACCTGATGCACCACAACAGGAAAGTGATACAAAGTAATTAAAAGGCAGCACTGTACCGGATACAGTGTATCAATCAGTCAGTGTACACAGTCCTAACCTTGTGGATTGTAGGGCAGTGATGATAACATCTCTCAACTCTCTCTCTCTCTCTCTCTCTCTCTCTCTCTCTCTCTCTCTCTCTCTCTCTCTCTCTCTCTCTCTCTGCAGTCACAGCAAATGCCTAATGAAAGAATGGCTCTACTGTTGTTCAGCCGCAAACCCCAGTTTAATTAAGTTGCAAATTAATTTGCGTGATAACAACATGCACTGGTTGTAGACCTCACATAAAATGCATTAGTCTACTATTAGAGAGAAGGGGAAGGGGAAGACAGAGCTGAATTGCACATGTGCATGCATGCAGGCCAGGGATAGAGCCTAGCTGATTATTCTAATAATGTGGTGATCCCCAGCCAGGCATCACTCTTATCATACCCAGACATTACCATGTCTGGTCTGGGCACCATGTCTTAAGACACGTCACAAGATACTGCTTTGAAGATGTCTTGAGATGTACAAAGAAAGACGGCACTGGAGCAACTCGGACAGTTGAATCCCTTTTCATTTTAAGGGTGCAAATAAAAAGGAATGACAAGTTAACGTATCGACGTCAATACATCTTTGTCATGTCTTGAGATGTCTTGCGGTATGGAGTATGATGCTTTTACTTGGAAGTCGTGAAAGACTCAAACAGGCAGAAACACAGGCAGCCAGACAAACAGAGATTGTGGGTTACACTGTGAAAAAAAAGACCTGAGATCCTTCTGGAGAGGAAAGCCAAATCCAAACTAGTAAGAACTTCTTCTCCTCTCATGGGTCATCTGACGGTGACCAGAAATATCTGAATCAAAACATATTATTTTGTTTGTTTGGTCTTGCATTGTGTTGGCAAAACTAAAGCAAACTAGACAGCATGCACTTAGGCCTACACATCCCATCTGAAGAAGTTTGTTAAAAAGTGAGAATAGGCTATATTTGCTGAATAAAAGCAGCTTCAACAGCTTTTCACTATTTCATTAATACACAGCTTAGCTGCAGTAATACTCTGGAATAGACTATTAGTGTATAATGGCTGTGTTGTTCCATTTGCACAGTTTCTTTTTATGTGGTATCTTAAGCATTCAGTGTTAATTTATTGAGCAGATCTTCCCCTGCTCTGCCAGATCCCTATCCATCACACCATGGTCGGAATTTATGACAAGACTTTGCCAAATATTTAATGTAAATGTAGGGGACTGTGCAAAAATTGACACACACACACGCACGCACGCACGCACGCACGCACGCACGCACGCACGCACGCACGCACGCACGCACGCACACACACACACACACACACACACACACACACACACACACACACACACACACACCAGCATCTGATGCACCAAACTATATAATTTGAATTAGACAAATTAGAGATTTGTTTTAATTAGGAGATGATTTCAAGTAATCTGAAAGTGAACAACATTGCATACAGCTTCACCAATAGTGCAGGGTAAGATCACGTAAATAGCAGCACCAAACCCTGGTTTAACATCACCATCTTAAATGAATTATGCCGTTTAGACGGTGTTCAGGGAGTCATTTTCATTCTGTCATTGTGTCATATTAATTAGGTTTAGCATATCAACAAGTAGGCCTATAGATTCATTTAGCTCCCCATTCTGCAGTAAAATCACACAATTCCTTCCATGCTATAATGTGCCAATGGCTATTCTGGTGTCATTGATCTGACGGGCATACAAGCAGTGGTGTAAAGTAACTACTAAGTACTTACTAAGTACTCAAGTACTGTACTTAAGTACAATTTAGAGTTTTTTTTGTTTACTTTACTGGATGGAGTATTTGCAATTTTCTGTACTTTTACTTTTACTCCACTACAATTATTTGAAAACTTTAGTTACTAGTTACTTTATAGATTTTGATTATCATTACAAAACATACATTAACCACTTCAGCCCTATATACATTTCGGCCATTTGAAAATAGCCATCTACAAGCTCACAATGCTTCGCAATGCTTGTAGATCTGCTATTTTCATACATTTTTATACATTGGAAAACTTGTGAAACGGGACATTCTGCATAATGAGTACTTTATACTTTTGGTACTTTAAGTACATTCTGATACCAATACTTTTGTACTTTTACTTGTAACATAGTACTTCTACATTGCAGTATTGATACTTTTACTCAAGTGAAAAATGTTTTTTCCACCACTGAGCAAATTACATCCACTGTAATGTAAGGTAAAAGACCAGGTGAGTCGAGGACAGTGTAGTAAAGTGTAGGAAGTGTAGTAAATCTTGACATAGACTATACTCTGGTGGCCACACATGGAACTGCATGCAGTGGGCACAGAGCATGATAATAATGGGTTGTGTTGTGTTATTTCTCTACCACCAGAGGTCACTGTTGTTTGCAAGTATAATTACCCTCCGTCTAAAAGTCATGGGGCCATGTATGTTTATGCTGTCTTTGATTGATTGATTGATTGAATACTTTATTAACAGTTTGCAAAAAAAGAAAAGCACAGGGAGTACTGTTCTGTACAAGGTCTTCTAAGAGGATTAAAACCCAAGAAAGCACTATGGCTTGTTTCCATTGGGGTCCTCCTGTGTATTCAATTCATCGAAACATTTAATGACAGACAAATATACAATACTATGCAAAAACATCATATAAACGAGTAGTAATCAAAAAGAAGAATATGTACAGTAAACATTTTACTGTACATAAGTGCTCTTTTAGAGCGGCTTTGAAGGAGAGTAAGGATTCACACTTTTTTATCAGTTGGTACGGCATTCCACATTTTGGTGGCATAGCAGTAGAATGAATTTAACCCAGGGGTCTTCAACGTTTTCAGCCCAAGGACCCCCTAGCTGAGAGAGAGATGAAGCAGGGACCCCCACTATATTTTATACAATTGTGTTTCAGATTAAACTTTTTTTGTTTACGTGGTCTGCTGTTTTTTCCCTCTACACGATAGCTCTTTGCCAAAAATAGGCGATCTATCTATCTAGATCTGCTATTTTTGGCTAAAGTTCTGCTCAGAAAAGGGATGTTAGGGTTCAAGTGGTTAAGGGGGAAAAAAAAGCCAAATCTGGGTTGAACGTGATTTGTGGAGCTCCCTCTGGTGTTTTGTTTTTAGACGTCTTTGACGATTTTGAAGTAGTTTGACAGGTACATGGGTGTCTTTGTGGTGAAGAGTCCTCTACCCTGAGCCATCCCACCCTAGCAAAATGAGCAGGGGTTAGATGTAAGGCCAAGCAGTAGCCTGACCAGTTTGTTTTGGGATGTCTGGAGCCTTATTTTTAAGGCCTTTGTGGTGCTATGGTACCATGAGGTGCATACATAGTCGAAGTTGGATGAGTGCTCCAGCTAGAGTCCTCAATGTATTCCTGATCAGTGAGGAGATCCTGTACAAACATCTTGTTCTTTGGTTGTTCTTGTAGCTACCTACTCTGGGACGCTGACATTGACAATCAAGTTAGTTTGTAAGAAGTTAGTTTCTCTTGGCTACCCACGCAACAACAAAGCTAATACTTTTAATGACACACTATCCCCAGAGAGGGGAAAAAGTTACTAAAGTTGTGCCTTAGAGCAAGAAAAACAAATCAAGAAACCTTGCTGTAGCAGCTAAACTGAGGATGGTTTTCCATTAACCTCTTGACCCCCTTTGGATTTTATAGCCCATGACTATGCTTTGAGGAATTTAATCGTAGCTTTAGTGGGGTGAATGCTGCCAGGAAGTATTCTGTACAATCCATTGAACAAAGCAGGCGTGTCAGAGTCAGACTGATATGAATGAGTCATTCACAATGACCTTATCCAGTATTTACACTTACCATTAAAGATGAGTTGAGATAAGAGTGTTGGTTTAACTTGATATGGACGTGTAAACCCATACTCCTACTCCTACCCACAGTGGTGTAAAAAGTACTTACTTGAGTAAAAGTATCAACACTGCAATGTAGAAATACTCTGTTAAAGTAAAAGTCTGGAATTAAAAGATTCCTTGAGTAAAAGTACAAAGGTATTGGTATTCAAATGTACTTAAAGTACCAAAAGTAGAAAGTACTCATTATGCATAAGGTCCCATTTCACAAGTTTTCAAATGTATATTAAAAAGCTTTTGAAAATAGCAGATCTACAAGCTCACAATGCGTCGCATCGCGATGCATTGTGAGCTTGTATTTCTGCTATTTTCAAAGTGTAGGGCTGAAGTGATTAATGTATGTTTTGTAATAATAATCCAGATCTACTAAGTAACTTGTAAATAATTGTACTGGGGTAAAAGTATAATATTTGCTTCTGAGATGTGGAGTGGAAGTATAAGTACTGAAAATTGGAAATACTCCAGAAAATTAAAAAATACTTCAAAATTGTACTCAAGTACAGTAAATGTACTTAGTTACTTTACACCACTGCCTACCCATATACCTGTCATGCGTGTATCCGTTTATGCGAGCCAAAACCAACATGGCTCTGATGTGGGTGTCAGTTACAGCTATAATTTGATCTTTTCTTCTGAATAACTCTACAAGAGAGTCTGTCTGTCTGTCTGTCTGTCTGTCTGTCTGTCTGTCTGTCTGTCTGTCTGTCTGTCTGTCTGTCTGTCTGTCTGTCTGTCTGTCTGTCTGTCTGTCTGTCTGTCTGGCTGGCTGTCTGTCTGTCTGTCTGTCTGTCTGTCTGTCTGTCTGTCTGTCTTGTCTGTCTGTTTGTCCGGCCAATCAGTGCAAACAGAAATGTAAAAAAAATAAATAGAATGTGGTAGGAGGGTGAGGTGGTGTTTGAAATAGGTTTATTACATGTGGGTGCTCACTCCTCCTAAGGGGTAAACTAAGATATTAATACTGCATCAGAGCATATCTAGTTTTATGTGATGAATATTATGCCAAATGCAGAAAGAAATCTTTCATAATTCATTTAACTGTCTGTTAATAATAATAACTGTGTACATACTGTATAAATAACATGCAATATTTTATCCATGCATTCAGTCTGAAGCAGGAAAATGATAAACAAAACAAAAAAACATTATTTTAATTAAATCAAACTGCATTTCACTTCACTTTTGGTTTTGCCTGTGTGTGTGATTGATTGATTGATGTATTTAGTAAGACATGAGAACAACAGTACATGGAAGTACAAATTCACAATACAAGGTCGAAGACTCATAAAGCACTAAGCTTGTTTAAAATGAGATCCCCATGCACACAAATCAAACCCTGTAAACCCTCCCTGAATATCAAAAACAGAAATTGGATTAATCTTGAAAGTGATAATCAAACTATATTTCACAGTGGGTGATAGAGGCACACCCCCGAGTGAGCATGCAGACACTTCTAATACTTCTAAAACAGTATTCCTACCCAGTCTCAGCACAGAGCAATGCAGTATGTAATGAAATCTCCAGTCCACAAGATCAAGCGTTCTGCTTGTCATTGTAGCATGCCACTGTGACTATGTCATCCAAAACTGTGATATTTGCACAGGCATGCCATAATGTTTCCAACACAGACAATATCTACTTAGTACAAGTATTACACCAAGATTCCACCTCTTTCTAGCACCCCTCCGCCAGCCCTCAACTGCCCTCTGTGTTCATAGCAATTCGAGTGGGTATTGTCGGCGATATCATTGAAAATAATGACCAATAAATCCCTAGAGCTCTGACAGCTTTTGTCATTGTCACTGTTAAGTGTGTGCGCAATGACATACTGTAGACTGACTTGGTGTGACTCACATAGCACCCCTTATCCACTTTTATTAGATTTGTCCCACAATCCAGTCGATATTTTCTTCTGCCATTGCCCCCACGTAGTGCCTCATCTTTATGGCCAAGTTCCAAGTTCCCTGATTCTTATTAACCACTGTCTTTGAACAATTCCACGCTACAGAGGGAAGAGGGTGGGTTGCAGATGTTGAAGCAAAGTTTGAGTAACTCGTCTTTCATCTTTTTAGCCCCGCTAGCGGCGAGGATCTTAAAAGCAAGGCAATGTCTGTCGGTTGGTTGGTTGGTCAGTCCATCTGTCCGTCCAGCACTTTGGATTCAACTACTATATTCAAATATCTCGATAACTACTGTCTGGATTACCATGACATTTGATGTGCACCTTCATGGTCCCTGGAGGTCCCTGAAGAACCCTACTGATTTTGATAACCCAATGTCCTTTCCTTTAGAATCTATGGATACATTTAAATTGTATACAACTCAGTCGTGCACAAGAGGTGGTAAAACATACCCTTTCTATTGCCTTAACGCACCGGTTATCTGAAAGATTTGTGTTAATTTCCCAGGCAGCTCTAGTTTTCCCAGGCAGCTCTAGTTTTTGTGATATATTTATTGTTAAAGGACATAATGCCAAGATAAACCTGGGAGATGAGTGAATTCTGGTTCTGCTCAAGTTTGAGTAATTCCTCCCATGGTCGCATAGTTGGTAATGAGGGAAAGGAATGGAATTGGGTGGATACATAATGTCGTACTTGAAAGCAACAAAAAAAGGTGCGAGCTTGGCAGGGTATATTTATTTGATATATGTAAAATGGGAAAATATATTATCATAGTAGAAGTCTTGGAAATGGTAAATTCCCCCTCTGTCCAAAACAGAGGGGGAGAATTAGTGGTTATTGGTAACTCAGGATTAACTTAATTGTATCCCTTTCGTTGGAAGGTCTTCTTCTGACTTACCCTCTTTCCCACTCATTATGAGCGTGACAATTTTTTCTGGCCCCCGGTTAGGCATGTCTATGGTGACTCCCAGACGACACAATCTTTACCCATGCCCCCCTCCTTCACTTAACTCTCACCCAGAGGGGTAAAAGGTCATAGATGTGCACTCACAGTCCTGCATGGCCGGGGGCCAGCTGGGACCTCTCAGATCCAACAGAGGCCCCCCAAGACAACACAAAGAGCTGCAGTCACCCCACAGTTTGACCAGAGCCCCCACCACCCAGCACCACCTCAGGCAGCGTGAGCCCTGCTCTGGGTCTCCGGAGGCTTTATCAAAGAGCTCATTCACGCTCTGGCTTCCACTCCCAACACAGTTTGCGACTGAAACGCGGTGATTTACCGGACCTCTGTGCCAGCAGTGGCATCCGGACTGTCCCAAGTCATACCGTATATAAGACTTAGCTCTGTGAGAAATGTTTGGTTCTCCACCTATGCCACAAGCCACAGCCCTGGGCAGAGCCGTACGCCTCAGTCCACGTTCCTGTGTGTTAAAAACAACAAAACGACCACCACACGGACTCCCAGACAGGCGGAGGCGGTGGCCTCAACCTACGTCTCTATGGTCAAGAAGTCATGCTTCAATTGGCCGGCCAACGTAAGAGTCTTTATATGCATGTAATTTCACTCTCCCCACAACTCCCCGAACATGATATACATGGAAGGCAGAGCAAGCATTTTATGAATATGCCCCTGTGTGCAGCTGTCATAGCATTCAAAAACACTTCAGTTTATGTGATTTTCAAAAAATAGTAATGTCAATAAGATCCTGCATCAATCTTACTACATTGAATTAAAAAAAATGTTTTCAGAGGAAAGGGAGGATTCTATTTCTGTTAGAGCACACTTTATTTTGGGGTGATATAGTTTTTTAACTTCCTGATATGATGTTAACCATAATTTAGATCAGTGGTTCTCAAAGTGGGGCCTGGGGACCCCCAGGGGTCCTTGAGGGAGTTCCAGGGGGTCTCCAGCAAAATGTGTTAATACTGTATAACATCAAAATCCCTTTAACCACTTTAACCCTACGTAGGCTGAAAATTGCTGATCGAGTTGTAAGCTTGTAGATCTGCTATTTTCAAAAATATCATTAAAAAAAAGTGAAAATGTGGAATAATTTTGAAACATTCTTGGAGGTCCCTGGCACAGAATGTTTTCAAATGGGGTCCACGGCCAAATACATATTACTTTGGGGGTCCTTGACATGAAAAGGGTTGAGAACCACTGATTTAGATTAAACCAGTGGTTCCCAACTTTTTATCGTTGAACACGATTAACCACTTAAACCCCATTTTATGTCAAATAGCAAAACTAGCCATTCTACGACTAACTCATGGCGTTGAGCTTGTAGAACTGCTATTTTCCCAAATGTTTGCCTATTTTCACTGAATGTTCACCTATTTTAACATGCCCAATATAGGTATGCTAGGGTTCATGGTGTTAGATTTAACAGTGTTATTATTGTACTTCAGAATGATGTTACTATGTTAGCTATGTTAAGCTTATAGGTATGCCGTATAATGAGCTAAACTCATATTGAGAACACAATTGCAGCAGTTCTGATTTTGTGCAACATGCTTAACATTTTTGACTACCTCAAAACAGACAAGCACCCCCCCCCCCACCCCCCCCCCCCCCCCCGTGATCTTTCGCGCCCCAAACCCCAGGTTGGGAAACACTGGATTAAACAATGAACTGTCGACACACTATTCTGCTTCAATGTGGTGAGCAGATTTATTATCACGCGGACCATGTGTGCACATGGGTTATAATGACTGACGTGTGGTGCCAGAGATCAAAGACCACAAACAGAGCATTTCACAAACCAGTGATCTTAATTTCTGATGGTTTTGCCGTCCCTTTGCAGCTCGATGATAGGGCCTGGGGGCGTGCATTTTGTCTCTGCTTCTCTAAAGCTTTGTTTCAAAGCAGCCATGACTGTCAGCCATAGAGTTTGATCCCTCAATAAGACCTCCAGAGCATTCTAAACACAAATTAAAACAAAAAAAGAGAGGACAGGAGCTGTTACTTTAATCCTATTCTTAAGTCTTCTGTTGTCAGACTATATTCATTGTGGTGCCAGGACTACTGCTCCGTACAGTGGGAACTGTGTTTTACATGTGAACACCTGCATGCTTTGCAATGTCATTATGCCAACTGTATAATTATATGACTTTTGAGACATTGCTGTACTGTCCCTATCTCTTGTTCGCTGAACTGGGCGTTGGGGAATAGCATTCCTATACGTATGTTTGGGAGGTGTGCGGTGGGTCGAGGGATGGGATCCAATATGGTGGAGGGGTGCGGTGGGGGTCTGTTGTACAGTAATTGGGTGTAAAACAGGTGGCGTGCTGTTGACATTGGAGGGAAGCATGTGAAAAATGTGCTGCCGCCATGCAATCACAAAGGGAAAAGGCTGGCGGTTGACTTAGACATTTAATCACTGTGTTGGATGATAAGTAGAGGATCAAACGGAGGCACGCATAGCCTAGAATAACAGGGAGAGCCACGTAAAGCTCCATGGGGATCCCTAATAGAGGTAAGCCAAGGCATTGACAAAGCTGGGATAGCTGGGGTGTCACACTGCCCTATAGCCAGGGTAGAAAATTTGTTTTTTTTGTCATTCTTTCTCATTATTTATATGCAGTGATATTGGGAGTTCAAGTTGCTCTTGAAGATTGCCAGTATGGCTTGACACAGTTAGCTCAGCGTTACAGTACAGACTATGACCAGCACAGGGTTAGGTTTAGGGTTACCTAACCCTAACCCTAACCCATGGCCAGGGGCGGGGATTATGTTTTCACTCCTGTGAGAATTTCCGTCTGTCTGTCTGTCTGTCTGTGAACAGTTAATCTTGGGTAACGCTGGACTGAATCGTGTGAAACTTTGCACACACTCCCTGTAGGTCAACAAATAACCTTGCTCCTCCAAATTTTCAAATTGGCCTCATGGTGGCGTTATAACAGTCTGCTTCATGTTTTGACCATAGAGTGCATACTCCCTTTTTGGTTCTTCCACGCTTGGGGTCGATGATGTCGCGTGACCCTTCCGCGTCATTGTGTCTTGCATGTTCAGTAGTGTCTACCTCTGTGTGTAATCCCGTGCACAAGCCTGTGTGCAATCTTGTGAGTCGAGCCCATTGGTCAAAACTGTTTTTTACTAATTTGTGTAATGGGCCCCAGCTGTGGTAAGCTGCACTACCAGAGTCCGCTCGTGCTTCACTTTTCCCTCCCGGTTCCGGGGGCTTGGTTTTGACCTAGGCCTTTTGAACCATAAGGCGTACAATAAATGTTCCCCCCGATGGATAGGATCATGACACAACTTACCATATAGGCCACGCCCATTTCCACCTGACAACATTTTCTTGTTTGTGTTTGTATTAACAAAACACTACTACTCCTACAGATTTTGTCCAAATCAGTACACACTATCTCTGAAGTACATTACAGACAGTCATTTAGCAGACGCTTTTATCCAAAGCGATTTACAATAAGTGCATTCAACATAGGTAGGGAACGAAACTACTAATCACCAGAAGTCTTAAGTGCATTTTCTGCTAAAACAGGCAACCAAGAGTGTACCTAGCGCTAAGGTAAAAGTGCAATATATCAGCTACCTACTTTCTTAAACAGCTGAAACAAATAGCAAAATCAAATGAGCAAGAGCTAAAACAAATAAGTGTATTGACTAGGGTTGTCCGATATTGGCTTTTTTACCGATAACCGATATACCGATATTGTCCAACTCTTAATTACCGATACCGATATCAACCGATACCGATATATGCGGGGATTATTGTGATTAGGGTAAGCTCAAATTTCATATCACACACACCATATACAGTAAGAACTCCTGTAACTTATTTATATAGCAAAAAAAATAAATTAAAAAAAAAATGTTTTTTTTTTTCAAAAACCGATACCGATATTTTCCCGGTATCAATTTTTATGCTAATATCGGCCGATAATATCGGGAGGCCAATAATATCGGACATCCCTAGTATTGACTAAAGAAGATCTAATAAAACAATACAATAATAAAACAAGAGTTCGTACAACTAGTTAACAACAAGTAGGCAAGGCGAAGAGGAAGGGTAGTGTTTCCTGAAGAGGTGGGTTTTCAGCCTGCGGCGAAAGATGGGCAGTGACTCTGCTGTCCTGACATCAGTGGGGAGTTCATTCCACCACTGTGGGGCCAGAACAGAAAAAAGTTGTGACTGTGTAGATCGACCAGAAGGACCCTTGAGCGACGAGGCAATCAGTCGCCCCGAGGTGGCAGACCGAAGTGGTCGGGCAGGGCTGTAAGCATCGACCATAGCCCGGAGGTAAGAAGGAGCTGTTCCTTTCACAGGCTAGCACCAAGGTTTTAAACTGGATGCGAGCCGCTACGGGGAGCCAGTGTAGAGAACGGAGAAGGATAGTTGTGTGGGAGAACTTGGGGCGGTTGAACACCAGACGAGCCGCAGCTTTCTGAACAAGCTCCAGAGGTCTGATGGCAGATGCCGGAGCACCAGCAAGGAGGGAGTTGCAGTAGTCCAGGCGGGAGATGACAAGAGCCTGGATGAGCACCTGGGCTGCCTTCTCCGTGAGGAAGGGGCGAATCCTCCTGATGTTGTAGAGGAGGAATCTGCAGGACCGTGTCACCGATGCGTTTCTAAAGTGATCAACATGTACAGTATCAGTCAGATTTGTCAAATTCCCTTCCAATTGGTTCGATTGGCTTCCAAAGTTTGAGTAAGGGGCTCCTTTTGCAAAAACATGGCGCAAATCATGAAGCAGCGTCCCACCTACCCCAAATTTGAATCACATATTAAGGGACCTCTAAACAACAGAGCCAAAAGCAACTGCACTTACACCTATAGGCGGCGCAAACACATGTTACAAAGGTCACTGTTTGTTGCCGAAATGTGATTATTTTTTCCCACCTCCCCCGTCTTGTGATTGGCTAGATGCACTCTGTCTAGCCACTTTAGAGTTTGTTTGAGACACGACCTCGCCTTTCCCACCGGATCGCAACTTCTGTGTTTCGCCCCCTTCTGTGCATAAGAACTGCATAACGCACACAGAACTGCTTCGCCCCTATATGCGTCACATTCCAGGAGGACAGCACTGACCACCTTTCCACCGTGGTGGAAAATAGTGCTCGCTGGCACTGCCTGGGGGGGGGGGGGGTAATTTACGTTTCTGTCCATATCGGTATATAACTCGAACAGCGCTGAGTCAGCTCTTGGACTTCGCAACGTTCGGCAGGCTGCTCAGCGGTGCATCTCATTGCTCAAGTCCACTAAGACGGCACGCCTCCCTTGCGTTTCAATGTTGTAGCGCTCCTTTAGCAGCCGCTGCTTCTAAATTTCACCGCTTGGTGCCCTCCCCACCCCCCAGGTTGGTGCCCTGTGCTTCAGCACCTCAAGCCCGTTGGATAAGCCACCACTGAACCCACCTACAAAAAGGTAAACTGCGGTCCCAAAAGGGGCTATGTCCTAACAACTGCACCCCACACTGTCAGCCTGGCTCAGCCCTGGGGTAGGATCTGCGCTCCGAGGAGCACCCTTTTCTGGTATTGTATTGTAGGCTAATAGTTTCGCAGAATATGGCACTCAACATTTATAAAGGCTGTGTTAGTGACAAATAAACCCTCATGAAAATTGCATCTCTTTCTTGACACAGATAGTCCATGAGCCAGACAAGATTTCATTATCGAAAGAGTGGGCAAAACCAAACCTATATTAAATTGTTCATAGGGTCAATACGAGTAAATAAATATATGACAACCTCTCCACAGGAGTAGCTTTTTCATGGTTATCACACATTTTGTAATTTTCCCCATACGTACATGACAGGTGAAAAAATTACAAAATTTAAAAAAGAGTTATCATAATGAAACTTCCTGAGTTGATTACTTACATGAAGACAATGATTTATCGTATTACAAGTTTTCTGAAATTGTATATTTAAATATGCAAATTAGGCATTATGAAAATATGCCCGAAACATTGGAAAAAGCCAGAGTCAACATTCTTATTTCATTTTGTTAAGATGTTGGAGTCAAAGGTTTTTAACGAGGGAATATTCAATATCGGGCTCAATTTTGGGGCTCTGGCTCATGGACTAAATGCCTAATTTGCATATTCAAATATACAATTTCAGAAAACTTGTAATACGATAAATCATTGTCTTCATGTAAGTAATCAACTCAGGAAGTTTCATTATGATAACTCTTTTTTAAATTTTGTCATTTTTTCACCTGTCATGTATGGGGAAAATTACAAAATGTGTGATAACCATGAAAAAGCTACTCCTGTGGAGAGGTTATCATATATTTATTTACTCGTATTGACCCTATGAACAATTGAATATAGGTTTGGTTTTGCCCACTCTTTGATTGATTGATTGATGTACTTTATTTAGTAAGACATGAGAACAACAGTACATGGAAGTACAAATTCACAATACGAGGTCTACTAAACTGGAAGACTCATAAAAGCACTGAGCTTGTTTCAAATGAGTTCCCCACGCACACAATCATGATGATCATGATCGATAATCATTGGCCAATTTTGGGGCTCTGGCTCATGGACTAAGACATGTTGCATGAGTTTTATCGAAAGACAGATTTTATCATGGCAGATCACGAAAAAGTTATGTGCAATGCACAATCATCACATCCCGGCGGCAGTGGCACGTACACTAGCTGGCACACCAGAGAGGGATCCAGTTACAACAACTCTGACATCGGGTCACGTGACTCAGAGATCCTCCACATTTTAAAAGGGCTGATACCCTGCAAACCCCCCTAGAGCTTCAAAGAGGTGGTAAATGCTTGCCCTGTATAGCAGTTGACACTTTAGCACCTTTTTGCACCTCCGCGCCGTTGTCAAAGAGAGCTCAATTCAGCGGACAGCAAGCACATCTCTTAACAACCAATGAGTTTACTTCGCAAACGTGTTGATGGTGTGCTTGCTGGTGCGACTTTTTGAAGTTTAATTAAACATACCTGTTTCTCTGTTAAGTCGGAAGCGCAGCTTTTGAAGATCTCAGCCGAGGCATCGGTTTATCCTGATTCGATCCCCATAAAAAGGATGGCACTGGCACAGGACTCTAGGTGCGCATTTCGCGCCTCCGTTTTGCTGGCATGTGTGATAATCTTCAGTGATGTCGTGCCATGTCCCGTCGGTGCCTATCTCTACCACAACCGCTACCAAGGGTGAGTGAACGTTCCCATTCATTTCAAATTGTCGTGAATTATGAGACGTGAGCCATGCGCCACCATTCTTATTGAGCTAAAGCAGCGAGACACAGGGGAAGTTGATCTGTATCATAAAAATGTCTCCAGAAACTATTTGTCTGTCATTAAATGTTTCGATGAATCGAGTACAAAGGACCCCAATGGAAACAAGCCATAGGCTTTCTTGGGTTTAAAATCCTCTTAGCAGACCTTGTATTGAACTGTACTTGCCTGTACTTTTTTTGCAAACTGCTAATATAGTATTCAATCAATCAATCAATCAAACCATCTCTATGCGTAATGTATACTAGCCTGTATACATAAAGAGAATGGCTTAGTTCGGGGGTCTTCAACAGGGGATCCGGGACCCCTAGGGGGCCTCAGAGCTACTATGGGGGGCCGCCAAATATTTGTGTAATAGGATGTTGTTGTTTTTTTACATTAACCACTTGAACCCTAGCGTCCTTATTCTGAGAGGAACATTAGCCGAAAATAGCAGATCTACAAGCCCTTATAGATCAGCTATTTTTGGCAAAGAGGTTTGGTGTAGGGGGGGAGCAAATCAAGTACTAAAGTATTAAAGGTTTAAGTGGTTAAATGTCTGGAATGCACAAAATTGACCTGATGATACTCAATGAAGCTATCTATGAAATCTATGAAAAAGCTTAATCTGCAACACAATTGTAAACAATACAGTGGGGGTCCCTGCTTCATCTCTCTCTCAGCTAGGGGTCCTTGGCCTGAAAAACATTGAAGACCTCTGGGCTTAGTTATTGTTGTTGTGAGGACGAACAAAGCAGATCTGATTTTCTTTCTTCTCTGTTTAGACATATTTTGTTCTCTGGTGGAGACTAAATATAATGGTGTGGTGGTGTCTAACTCAAACAATAAGCACACTGTATAGAGAAGGCATAGTATGGCATCTTATCTTCCGATGGAAAGTGGATAAGCCTGTCCTTCATGTTTTAGTGCAGAAAAGGAGTATTCATATCGACCATAAGATAAGATAACATCTGGGATGCTCGCATGCCGCCCATGCCATGGCGCCTTGAATGGAAAACTAACTGTCAATGTGAATTTTAATTCATCTTTACCCCGCAAGTAAGCATTGCTACTGACTCTCAAGAACAGACTACAGTCGTTGCATTTTCTTTCATTATGCATAAGGTTCTTTTATTGCAAAACGGATAACGTTGACGTGTTATGACAGGACAGGAGTCCTACAGTAAAGTGCTCTGTTGAACTTTTAAACCTGCTAATGAGGCAGAGCGTGGGAGAGGATCTGAGTTGTACAATTATTTGGGGGCAAGGAACATTTGGGGAGATCTCCATTGTGGGATTTGGGGGATACAGCTGTAATTGGACACATAATGAGCAACAGCACCGGAGTGAATCATGTGGTGGTGGGCATTGCAGGGGCATGTAAAGGTATTTATGGTGTGTGTTTTCTCACAGGAGCTTTTTGGTGTTGTGTCGGGCAGTCACAGTGGGACCTTTCCTGATGGAAACTCCACAGACTCTCTCTCTCTCCTCTCTCTCTCTCTCTCTCTCTCTCTCTCTCTCTCTCTCTCTCTCTCTCTCTCTCTGACACACACACACACACACACACACACACACACACACACACACACACACACACACACACACACACACACACACACACACACACACACACACACACACACTCACACACACACAAGCACACTTACCACATTCCCCCTCTCTATCTGTCTCAAGCAGTTTGGATGTGTTCCAATGTATGTGTACCACCAACTGTGTCGGTGCTGCACACGCCAGACCCAAGTCGCCTGTAACTGTGGTTTAACAAGGTTGAAGACTGAGGGCAAGCAAACAAACGTCCCAATGGGGAGCACTGCTAACTAAGGAGCCCTATTTAACACAGAATTCTATGACATATGGTGGGTGTTGTTCTGCACAGACGGAAGGGCCAAGACACGGGGTGCTCCTTCCATTCCGACATCTCACCACTCCGACTAGTGGCTTCCGCGTGCGGTTAAGGTTAGGGTTAGGGTTAGGTATAGGGTTCGTCAACGTCGGAAAGGCGACATGTCGGAAAGGAGAAATGCACCCCCAAGACACAATGGTGCCTTTAGTCTTTACAGTCTAAAAGACCACCATTGACCACCAAACATATTGTATCTTCTGTCAACAGAGCGTCTGTGGGTTTAAATATCAGGATGAACAATAAGTTCACATCCTTACGCCTACGACTGGAGCTCCAATGTAGGATGATGAATAACGTACAGTATACAGTATGAGACAGCATCTATGTAGAGAGAGTTGGTCCCTTTTTTGACAGGGCCCCAAATAACAAACGGATGCCATCCCTGCCAGTCTGGCATAGGGTAGATATTACCGATGCCATTTGGGTCTGATGCCGATCCCGATTTTGTAGAGTCCTAGACCACAGATTACCAATATTTTTTACCGATATTTTGTCCCAAGAAAACGTTTTCTAATGAGTTTGAAAAACTTTTATTTAAGTTTCTATTTCAGAACATGTATCTGATAAAGCAAACAAGTACACATAAAGTAAACTTTATTTTATTTAATCACTTCAGAATCATTCAAAAATTGCCAATCAACAAGCTTTTGATTGAATGAATACTTTATTAATAGTTTGCAAATAGTACAGTGGTACAATTATACAATGATGCTAAAAGGATAACACATTGTTTCCATTGTGGTCCTATGTATTCAATTCATCAAGGCATTTAAAGACATACAATAACATACAAGAAAGCATCAACACTAGTAGCAATAAACGTATATCATGTACAGAAAACAATTGGGGGGGTCATTTCTGGTGTCAAGCTTAGAAGACTTTTCTAGGACCAGTTGCAAATTGCAGACAGGTGCTCTTTTATGGCGGTTTTGAAGGAGGGTAAGAAGTCACACTTTTTTATGGCTGTTGGTAGGGCACTCCACATTTTGGTGGCAGCTCATTAGGATTATTTTAAGTGTCGATATCCGTCCGGATGCAGAGTAACCGGAGGGACCCGGTTCTGATCAACTGCACGGTCCAATCCCTTCTTACCTCAGAAATGTATTGACTTCATTTCTACTTCTGAAGTTCATCTTAAGGTTTGGTGTGACACCATGGGAACATGCTGTTGGTGGCATGTGTTGTGGTTGCAAGTAGAGTGGCCACTGGCCACTGAGAAAGGGATGCCCTGGCTGGACTTTTGCCTTGTTGCTCTCAACGCCAACTGGCCCAGTGCCACCTTTGTTTGGGGGGGAGGGGGGGGGGGCTTCCTGTGTCACATTGTAAAAAGCACACACTGAAAAATACAGTGAGGCAAGAGGCATAGATCAGAGAGAAAGCAAGAGGTATGGAAATAAGATGAAAGTGATGGTCACACAGAGACAGACGAGCAGACAAAAACAACAAAAATAACCCATAACTATGTATTGGCAGGTAGACTTGTTACATTTTTGACATATACAGACAGTATATAATTTGCCTCTGACCCTGCAATGCTAGTACTTGGACCCACAGAGAATTTAGGCTCGAGTATTAGGTGTTAGCAGGAATGATGAGGTGCTAATTTGGTAGTGTGTTGCCTTGTCTTACCCTTTAACCCTGTAAGGCCACATCTAGATACTGTACATAAGCAGTGGACAATTAAGGATATTGATAAAACTTTTTTTTTTCCTTTGTTATGGAGTAATAAAAGAGCTGTGACTTGCAGATAATACACCCACACACATTTAGAAACAAAATATAAGCTTTCCTTCTAACTGTTTCAGTTATGTTGACTAGATAAAGAATGTAATGTCAGGAATAACAAGTACATTACAATTTTCAAACAATTATAGCACAAAGGGCCAACATTTGATTCTGCCTGCATGTTGTCAAAAGAAAAGAATAAAACACACATTAAATGATTACATTGTTTAATCTGACCACTAATGTCTTCTCATAGGAGGAGACAAAGAGCTTTATTGTAAGCTTTAACATCATCCACTTCACGAGTCTGACCATTTGAAATCAAGCCACCCACCGTATGTGGTTTTTGTGGCTTTAGCTAGCAAAACACAAACACCCTAGCACATTGGTTTGTCTTTCTCATAACGGTGTGGCCCTTTTGATGCTGTTGCCATGTTTTATTTTCTGTGTTTAAGGGTTTCTGCTCCTATCCAATGAATACAATAAATCCACAGTGCTAAACTGTGGTCTGAACCTAGCATTCCTGAAGGATGTAGTACATTCATGTTCTCATCATAGTGGCGGCCGGGGTACACTTTAGCAAATCAGGAGTGATGGTAGGATGTTCTTGATAAAAAAGAATTTCCCATTGATCACCGTGAATGTCTAACTCAAGCCTTTTACCCCCCTCATCGAACTATAGTTATATAGTACTATAGTATACTACTAACTGTATTAGCAGTATACTGTATATGACAGGTGAATTTAAAGTGATGTAATTTGAAACAGATGTTACCACAGCATATGTCAAAGAACTGTACCAGGTGCTACCTGCAGCGCTGGAAAACTGAAATATAATCTGATAATGATGTGTCGGACGGATTGTTTGTCTGAAGTTTGACCCTATCATCATTTTGGCACTTCAACTGTGAGAGCCACTCCTTCATTTCAATTATAAGTGTCAACTTCCATTCAGTACAAAAGGCGCTTGAGTTCTCATCTCTCTGTGGTTGAGATGCTTTGGAAACAATGTGCACTTAGTGAAATGGATCCAAACCTTGCTAAAGGTAAAAGTTATAGTCCGTTGTGAATCATTGTTTTTGTGAGACACTTTCATACAATGTGATAGTCACACTGTTGTTTTTTGTTTTTTTTAAGCGATCAAGTCTTCAGGATAACGCCCAGCAATGATGAGGACGTCCAAGAGCTTAAAAGAATCCTGGGGCACATGAAGGTCAGCTTTCAGCTTTCTTTTTTGGTTTGCAGCTCATTTCTAATTTCTCTCCATCTCAGTATCAGTATATCTTTCTTTCTCTTTCTACTTCCCTGTCATCTCTCTCTTACACGCATGCACATGTGAACAGGGCCGAAATTGTATCACATTTGACTTGCAATTTGTTTGTACTATTGCACTCTTCTCCTTTAATAAATAATCCAGAATAAAACTCACAACAATAAAATATAAATGCACAATAAAGTGCTGGGTGCGTAATTACTGTGAGTCCTATCTGAACTAATTGTTTGTCGACTACGCCACTTTTGTTATAGAGGGAAGTCCCCTTTGAATACACTTTAACTTCTTCTTCAGGCTTTCACAGGTTCGAGGTTAACTGGTAAGTTTCAATACTTTTGGTTTTTGAGAATACAACACTGGCATGAGAATATCCCTTTAAGAAACTGGACACGAATACAGTGTATCAAAAAAAGGTAAGTCATATTTATTGGGTCCCTAATACATTGGCTTCTGTGCCTTAATAACAATCAAATAAACACTATACTAATAAAACCTATATAAACATACAAAACACAATTAATCTACACAACAACTATAAAATAAATTATAAAGTTGTGCAAATTACGCGGGGCTTAATCACAAGGGTTCCTTAGCATGGGGGGTTTCTGTGCAACAAATACTTTTCAAGTAAAGTGCTGTGCCAATAAAGTGCTTCAAGATACTCAACACGGTTTGTTCAGGGGTAATGCTGCATGTCCATATATGGGGGTAAGATGGGAAAGGGTTTGAGGCCAGTCGTCTTCGTCTTCTCTCTTCTTTCTCTCCGCCTGCAATTATAGAGATCTAGACCAGTTCACTGTGCATTTACACGATACATTTGCGTTGTCTCAGGCAGTGGTTATACAGGGATTCAACGTTGCTTGTTCGAATACTCACTCGCCAGCCAGGTTTTTACACCTGGCGCTGAGTTGGTTGCGTATGCAACGTTATCGCCACTTTCCAGTCTCAGCGCTCCTTATATGGTCTGGTCTCACTCGTCTCTCATATGGTCTGGTCTCACTCGCCTCTTCCTCCCCTTCGGTTCGATCGCTTTCTCCTCTTGGTTTCTCCTTTGAATGTAGGCACACCTCGGCTTCCAAACTCCTAGGTGGCTGGTATGTCTACTTCATCTATGCACTCCTCTACTCCGTGTCTCGGCACAACCTTCCCCTCTGCTGTCCTTCTCCTCACTGACGCCTCTGTCACTTGGGTGCTCTGTTCTCTCTTTCAAACGGTCCCGCCTCCGCTTTTGTACCTGCCAAACCACACCTCCCTCTTCTTTCATTTGTCCGTGGTGACAGTCTGTCTGGGGACATTGGCCATGACCGTGGCCTTGGGCGTGACCGCGTGACTGCCGCTCTGCCACTCAATGTCTCTCAATACATGTGACCAGGGGATCATGGGGAAAACAATTATAAACAATACAGTGCGTAATAATAATTGGTACAAAAATAATAAGATGGTGGGGTTAAATGAGGCAATTATACACATTAAGCACCAATAAAAACAAATTACAAAAGTTTTAAGAACCCCTCATTTCACCCTTGTCACACACACACACAGGCACGCACACACAGTAAAAAATGTACATGTATTGTCAGCTGGACTTCATCTAATTATATTCATTCATTCAGCAGCTAACCCTTCAATAAGAGTTCCAAAATGTATCTCTGTTAGGCTGTGGAAATAAGTTCTACGTTTATGTGAAATCTTTATGTACTGTATGTTTGCCCCCCCATGTTATTGCAATTTAAAGTGCATTACATTTACATATAAAAATATCCCATTTCCTATATGTACTCTTTCCCTGCCCTGTCAATGCCAGTCCTCACACGCTAGTACGTGCATCAATGTTGCACATTATGAAATCACTTCCCCCATACTATACTTGAACAGGTTCTATGTATATTCTATTCTAGGTTCTATGTACACATTATTCTCATTAAATCTTTTGCAAACGCTAGTTTGAAAAGGAGCCATATGAATAAACATAAAAAACGATAATGTTCGACTTTCATTTATTTCTCATTCTGTCTCTGGTGGTGCCAGCCACAGTAGTCCCCATATGACACTTAAACAGGAGTCATGGAGGAGGTGAGGCGTGACATCTGTGGGATGGGGTGGTGAAGTGACAGAGAGGACAGGGGACTGCCACAGAGCCAGAGAGTGAGACAGACAGTGAGCAGCCATGCGTGGCCATAGTCTGCCACATCCAGGACATCTTCACTGTAGAGATACAGTGAGAAGAGACCTTTCCACTTTACCAAGTGCTTTGGATGGATAGATTTTCATCATGGGGTTGAATGAATTATTATTATCTTTATTATTATTTATATTATTATTATTATGTTTTTGCCCAGCTGTAAGGAAATAATAGACAGTGGTCTAAGCAATCATGTGGTCTTTTTGGGAAAAAAAAAGAAAAAAGAAATTGGAAAGGGAAGCAGCAATGAGTCAGGCCACATGTGGTTAAAAGATACTAAAATCAGAGGGAAACCCTGAGGACAAAGAGACGTTTTCCAAAATCATTTGGGAGTAATTACAACAGTCTCAAAAACAAGAGTGACCTTCCTTTGCGCATTGTTCGTAAATAGTTTGTAAATAGACAGGTCTGATGGTTTGCGAAGCAACAAAATATTGATGCAACTACATAGCCGTATAACAAATGGACCACGTTATTATTTTGATGTCAATATGTTGCCAAAGAGAACTGGTCCGTGGGGTCAGTGTTTGGGGTGTGTTGTGGGATAATATTTAATAGATTCCATTGGTTTGATTGGGTAGTATTAGTTCTAGTATTAGTATTAGTTCCTTCATGGAGTTTACTTATTTCCAGTGCCAGATTTCAAGGGTTAAGGTAGTCCAGGGTCAACACAGCTCTGAATGGGAAAAGGGCAAATAAAAAGACAAATGATGCCAGTAGGTTTGTGACGTACTGTATGCTGAACGGGACGTGGAGGGCAAATGTTATGTGTCTGGGCTGTGCTTAAGGAAGGGCAGTGGACATGGCCATGGTAGGGGGTGGTGGCTACTGTTTGGACAGGTGTGAACCTGTGTTTTCATTAGCCTAGCCATTATACAATTCCCCAAGAGCCAACGTCAAACTCATCAGCCAATGGGAGTGATGAGGGACAATAAGAGTGCAACAGTTAATCAAACTAATTAATTTAATAGAAAAAATCTATACATTTGAACAAAATAATTGACTTTGTTCAGTTTCAAATGTTTTTTATTTCAGAAAATTGCATGACAGTAGTCAAAAATATACAACAGTATACAACTATACATGATAGTATGTACCTGCAACAATGAATGCTCTTTTTCACTTTTTTTGCACACAAAATCAAATGTCATACACATGAGGAGAGATAAACGCTGGAAAAAAAGGGGAAAAAATTATGATATATACGTATACGTATATATATATATATATATATATATATATATATATATATATATATATATATATATATATATATATATATATATATATATATATATATAAGTATACATATATATATAAGTATACATATATATATATATATATATATATATATATATATATATATATATATATATATATATATATATATATATATATATATATATATATATATATATATAATACAAACAGTACAAAACATACATGTCATGATCCTGATAATTATAGAGCACCGAAGTCCTGACGTCACTACCACTAGAGGGCGCTGTCCCCCTGGGTTGTGGCTTTATTTGTTTGTGTTGAAATCCCCGATAGGGAATTTTAGATCGCCTCATATAAGAACTGTGTTCGAAATACAAACACACCACCCTGGCGATTTTACTCATATGGATATGAAGCATCGACTGAAGGTGGAAATGTACAAATTTACCCAAAGAGTAACACATTAAACGCTAGAAACGAGTCAAACGACCCAAATACTACATTTCCCATGAACGCAGCTGCTGTAGGGACAGTGATTTCAGACCCCGGAAGTGTCGTTTTTAAGACTTAAGGCAGAATTCATTCAATTCTCTCTAGAAACAGGCTGTATCAAATATGAAAGAGTATCATAAACGATGCAGAGCCACCCCCCTGACAGAATCGCCGGGGTGGTGTGTTTATTTTTGGAACACAGTTCTTATATGACGTGATCTAAGATTCCCCTATGGGGGTTTCAACACAAAAAATAAAGCCACAACCTAGGGGGACAGCGCCCTCTAGCGGCAGTGATGTCAGACTTCGGTGCTCTATAAAGAAAATACAATATGAAGCGATGTTCTGTAAATTCTACCCTTTATAAATGTCTCTGAAAGTTAACCCTCCCTACCATACTCCACCACCTGTGACACCCAACCAACCAAGTATAGCTTATGTTACTGATGCGAGGTATTGTATGAGAGGCGACCAAACTTTATCAAAATATGAAAGTTTGTCCCCAAGAGTATACCTAATCCTTTCAAGATGTAACATGTTGGTAAGGTCACTGAGCCACACTTTTGTGGTTGGTGCATCTTTTTTCTTCCAATGCATAAGAAGCAACTTCCTTGCAATAATGAGACCATAAGATATGAAACGGTGCTGGGGTTTAGTTAACTGTGTAATATCATCAGATACTCCCAAAATGACATTGAAAGGATCCGGTTCTAAGTTGATTTTAAGTATTTTAGATTTGAATCCAATAGGTTTGAACTGGGACAAAGCAAAGCTACGGAGTAAAGTATCATCAGTTGATAGGCATCTATCACAGGAAGGAGAAACCTCTGGATATATTTTGTGTAACCTCTCTTTGGAATAATGAAGACGGTGTAGTATTTTAAACTGAATTAAACAATGCCTTCCATTAGTAGAGCATTGATGAACGTGTTCCAAGCTTGCAGCCTATAAAGTATCAGGAATCTCTGTGCCTCTTTCCTCCTCCCATTTGACTTTAATAGGAGTGTAGTCAACTGGAGTGATAGATTTTTTATTTATTTATTTTTTTAATAATTTTTATCCCACGATTTTTGTAACCCATATTTTTTCACCCAGTGCCAATTGCCTATGTAATCCTGGGCGCTACTCTCCCTCTGCCAGCCTAGGGAGAGCCCAAGCTGAAGCTCATGCCTCCTTCAATGCATGAGGAGCAAGCAGGCCGCTTCTTATCACCCGACAGGGGGGAGGTTCCCTGGTTAGACGTAGCGCGTGGAAGGAACACGTTATTCCAACCAGTTCCTTTCCCCTCCATCAGGCGCCCTGGCTGACCAGGGGGAGGCAGTATAGTGACCAGGATTACTGCATGTTTTTGTGAGGGTTTTAACTACCCTAGGAGACACGGGGAGAACATGCAAACTCCACACAGAAAGGCCCTTTCACCAACCCCACCTTGGGTATGGGCACTGATGATGCGGAGGAGAGAACACGCCCCCAGCGCCCACTGGAGTGATAGATTGTAGGGTGTCGTAAATATAGGAAATGAATTTCTCAGAGCATGAAGAAATCTGAAAGCATCCATCGATACTCAAAATAATTGACTTTGGGTGAAAGTTTCTTTCTTTAAAAAAAATACAGTCGCTATGCGACCTGTTGTGAACTTGTGAGTGAGCTTGTAGATTGGCTATTTTCGCTATTTTTGAGCGGCACCATTGACAACATTATTTTTTTTTAAATAGAAAACATCAGGCCGATTCGTTGATATATGAAATTACATTTAAAAACGTGCTTCTCGATTATTCAATGTCGGGTCTCTGCTCTAAATATGTAAAGTGTCTTGAGACAACTTGTTGGGATTTGGCACTATAATAAAATTGAATTGATTTGAAATTAAAATAATCAATAGTTGCAGTCCTAAAGGACAATAATAGACTGCAAGAGAATTGATAATCAGTGTCCTTATCAACTGAAAGAATAATACATGCATTGTTAGAGGACTGGTGAAACACACAGAGTCTGTATAGCATTGTTATGAAAAAGAAGACCTGCGCCAGTGTCTTATAATGTGTTGATAATAAAACATGATACTTAATGCGTTCAAAAGACAGTTGTATTTCATTACAGTAAATCTGACTGCTATATTATCAAACACAGTCAAGTTCAGAGTGTTAATTTAACTCTGACAGTGTTAAAATGGTTCCTGATACTTGTTCTTACGGGAAATAAAAACAAATTGCTAAATTATAGATGTCATTACCTGCAACATAACCTCATAGGTCATGTTTGGCTGACAGAGCAATGTTGAAACATTTAATGCTTGGTGTACTTGCCATAAAAGTGCACCAGTATACTAGTATATAGTCTTTACTCTTGAGAAAGAGTATGGTGTTCTCTTGAGAACACCATATCCAAACTACTCCATGTGGATGATTTTCAAGCCCCCTCCAGCTCTAAACTAAGTTAAATTAATCTGGTCTGTATTCTGCAAACCATTAAACCAATTGACATATTAACGAGCATGTGTGCCAGCCGCCCATGCTACAAATGAGAGCCAGCTGAACGTGGTCACACATTTGTTTCTCTGTCCTCCTTTTCTTTCTTTCTTTTTCCTCTCTCTCTCTCTCTCTCTCTCTCTCTCTCTCTCTCTCTCTCTCTCTCTCTGTCTTTCCCTGTATTGTCCGATTTATGCTCCGTCATATGATTGATTAAACAACGTTGTGGATGCGAAGCATTGTGAGCTTGTAGATCTGCTGTTTTCGGCATGCGATACCTTCGTACAATGGAGTATAAATCACTCTCTCTCTCTCTGTGTCTGTTAGTTTATCAGTGTTAGCACATGGTGTCTGTGTTTATTTGGCCGGCCAGTGTGTCTGGCTGGTGGCTAGGTTGTTTCAGCTAAAGCTGAACAGGCTGTACTGTCAGCCACAGTGAAAGGTACTGTAAGGGCTCTCCTTGTTAACATGGGGTCAAACGGTAGGGAGCGAAACAGCTGCATCATGTGCAACTAATTGGTTCTTTTGCAGTTTGTATGTTGCTCCATTAACACAATCTGGAGTCATCAACATTCTCCGCATTGGGCACACATCGTGAAGGAAGAAGAGGCTAGAGCAGAGGTCTTCAACGTTTTCAGGACAAGGGACCCCTTAGCTGAGAGAGAGATGAAGCAGGGACCCCCACTGCATTGTGTTTACAATTGTGTTGCAGATTAAACTTTTCATAGATAGCTTCATTGACTATCATCAGTGTTTCGGTAAATTTTGTTCATGTCAGACATTGGACCACTTAAACCTTCAATACTTAGTACTTGATTTGCTCCTTTTCCCCTCCTACACCAAACCCCTTTGCCAAAAATATGCTAGGGTTCAAGGTTAATGTAAAAAAACATCCGGACCCCCTGTTGAAGACCCCTGGCCTAGAGGAATGGTAACTTTCCCGGTCTCGCACACAAATGTGGTTGTTCACCTGACACCACCAAAGGTTATTCTGTTGAATGCATGGTTAAAAACGGTGTGTGTGTGTGTGTGTGTGTGTGTGTGTGTGTGTGTGTGTGTGTGTGTGTGTGTGTGTGTGTGTGTGTGTGTGTGTGTGTGTGTGTGTGTGTGTGTGTGTGTGTGTGCGCGCGCGCTTCTTTCTCTAAATATCTTTACCCCATCTCTCAGGTGGACCTTTGGCAGCCCAACAGTGCCTCCCTGATACGTCACAACGCCACCGTGGATGTGCACGTGAAACGCAACGACACACGAGGCCTACGTGCACACTTGAAGCAGGAACACATAGGCTATAAGTGAGACCCACGAAAACACTTTCCCCATCCCTACTGTAAAACCCATACTTTGTTGTACGACGTTGTTGCATAGCGGCCAAAAGACCAATCTACAAACTTGCAACGTGTTAAAAATGTGCACATTTTAAAAATGTTTGAAAATGTGCCCATGCCAGAAGCAGGGACACAAGATTGAGATATGTTGAGAATCTGTCAGAGTTAATTTACTACTCAGGATATGACTGTGTACTCTCGCTAGTACTTGTTGAGCCCACTTCAAGAAGAAAGGAAAACATTTGTCACCTAAAGGATGTTGTGATAGCACAGCCAAGCCTATATTACTGTACCTATGATATATGATGTGCAGAGTCAGGCATGGTTTGCATGCAAAAGGCTTAGTACACACACACACACACACACACACACACACACACACACACACACACACACACACACACACACACACACACACACACACACACACACTTGAGAGTCAGAATGGCTTAGTCTTTCATCTAGCTTGCCTATTCATCATCTCAATTAATGTTGAAATGAAGGAGTATTATCAAAGCAGCCACAGCTGGACAGACCTCTATTGTCATCTCTATCCTCAGGGAGGATACACAGAAATGTTGTTTTCCACTCACGTGTTGAACGACTGTGGAAATGATTTACACTGCATGTGAATATAGAAGAGCCTTGGGTGGGTTGGTTGGGTCAAAGTAGTTCTGTATTCAAGACCACGTGAAGCTAGAACAAGTCAAGACAGACAGTTTTTGATCCTAATTGAGACCATGACCAAGTACTACTTTAAAAAAGGAATAGAAGAAGTAAAATGCTCCGGACTGGCAATAATAAGACAGTACACCATGTTTACTACTGTAGTAAAAAAAAATGTGCTAAAACAGATATTTGAAATGTAATGCCTGCCTGTACGCAAAATTTGTTTATGCAAGTTAGTGTTCAAGTAATGAATTCATTCAATAATAAATCTGAGAATGCACCAAACCAGAATAGGACCCTTATATTGACAATAAATCTCTGCAGTAGCCAACTTTGGAGAAATTAGCGGAAATGAAATCCCGAGTCCTCTTCTCCAAGACCAAATCAAGACGAGACCATCAGAATGTGTATTATTGACTGGGATACCATCCCAAGTGATTGGTTCGAATGGTTGAAGGACACCCTTCTTTTCCCATCGTCCGCTATCGCTTCCCATGCTCCGGAGGGGCGGTCACAGATTCCACGCTTTGGATCTCCGACGCTATTCTGGCCACAGTTGCCGGCCACAGCGTGGTCAGAGCGGACACAGGCGGCTTTCACTGGCCGTTGCTGGGAACAGGGCTGGGATCAGACAGACAGGACTGTGAGCGTGCGTGCATGCGCGCGCGTGTGTGTGTTCGCAGTGTTCGCTGTGTCCACTCCGCCGGGCTCTGCCTGGCCACCACCAATATTGAACAACTACGTGATCCATTTAGTTTGTTTGTCTAGAAACACGCTGCGGCAGTCCCGCATTGCGTTCATCTCCACTCGCTCAATGTTGGTGTAATTAAGAGATCCGATAGGGATATATGTTTTATATATACAGATTTACAAAAGAGCGTCAGAAAGGGTTCATGCATTAACTTACAACCCGGTATCCCAGTCACAATGACATTACTTATGTCATTTGTTCTTGTTTATTATTGGTCTCGAGTACTACAGCCCTAGGTCTGAAAGGGGTAAAGCAGCATTGAAGATGTAATCACTCAAAGAGAAATAATAGTTGTTAAAGCACGTATGAATGAGAAGGCATATGTGAAGTCCTGTGAGTATTTTAGGAGAGACTGGTTTTACCTACTGTCAAAACACACCATGTTGTGTGTCTGATGTAAGTTTGAACAAGAATTAATGAGACAAAGGATCTAGTCAGAGAATTCTGTGACAAGTTAATGACAGGATATAAAGACTACAATAGATTAAAAATAACAAGGAATGCATTGACCTTAATAACCCCCATTAGGAATTGATTTCATTATCGAGATTAATTCCTGAACGCGTGTGTGTTTCCGGAATTAATCATAATCTTATATACACACACGCACACACACATGTGCTCATGTGTGTGTTGTGTGTGTTTATTCTATAATGGACACACAGACAAAGCTTTAGGTTTTTTGTTACTTAAAAAAACATAACGTAACATGCAGCTCTGTCTCAGAGTAACATATCATTTTTTCACAAAAGCAGAATATGAGGTTCAAGCTGCATTTTGCATGATGTTGTTTGTCACGTTTAATTTTCCAGCATACAATACAACAGCTTATATACATTAACTAGGCCTTTTGCAGTTGAACAGGGGTGAGGGAACACAAAAAAATCTGTCTTAAACCTAGCTTGAGGAAAAGGGGTCGATTAGACTAGACTTGGTACGCTTTGGGGCTAACAAGATAGCATCTCCCATTTGCAGATGTTTTACTTAATTAGTTAGGCCTATGAACACTGACACCTCCAGAAGGCTAAAGAGTAAATTCTCAGTCAGGATTTACTTCCAGAATCTACTCCCACAACCAGCCCCCTCTGTTTCTGCTTTCAGACCTACTCTGAGCTACACTACTCACAAAAGAGTTTTTTTTAAAGGCATACCAAACAAATCAAACTAAGTCCTGAATTCACTGCAGCCCTCTCGCCCTGGGCAACAGCAGATAGTGTGTCCTCATGACCAATGCCTCTTGCCGTACATTTCTACACTAGTATGTGCACAAGTCCACTTTCTTCAAGGGTAAAGTTGCTGAAGTGTACTGGGTTTTCTCAACTTTAGTAAGCATACAGTACGTGATAACAGCAAGGTTACAGGGGCACAAAGACTTGTGTTGTCAATCTGAGTCACCAAGGACTTTGCCCTTTTCAACATTCTTTTCTATTGATTTTCACAACTAAAACAACAACAATAACAACAGTTAATTTCCATGTACAGAATATATAGTAGTAAATGGTCCAGGAAACTACATACAGCATTCATAGTCTCCAGAGTAGAGAAATATTAAACATTGGTGTTGCACATGAACAAAACAGTCTCTCAGCTCAGTCAATTATATTGATGCCAAACGTCACTTAATTCCTAGAATATTCAATCGTGTCCCCAAATTTCTTACAAAAAAAAATAGTTTCCCGCCAATACAGTATCAACTTCTCTAAAGTGGTAGTGTCAGATATCAGATCCACGGTTGAACAGCAGGAGAATCATCCACAATCCACTACTTTTTATTATAGCCTTCCTAGCGAGCGAGTACCACACTTTTACAAAGGTCCTTAGAAGATTGCAATTGAAAGACCAGTGCTTTTAATTGCAACCCTATCAAAACAGAGCTGCATACATCTCACATGCTGTGCATCTGCATCCAGCAGATGTGCATAATCACGAAGTTGCTGAAAATCTAAGTGACAGGGCAATATCCTTTAGGGAATACAGGTCATCTTTCCAATATGACCTCCCATTACTGTAAAGGTTGTTGTTGGTGGTTGGCTGAAACTGTCCATCTCAATCACGTCTCTCTCTTTCTTCTCTCCACAGGGTGTTCATCTCCAATCTGCAGAAAGAAATTGAAAAGCAGACGGGATATCGCTCGTCTCGGAAGCGGAGGTCAGAGTCTCGATATGACTATGAGGTGTACCACTCCCTTAATGAGGTAAGGTGTTAAGTGCATCCTCCCTCTTCCATCACTGTCATTGTCATGTATAAGCACAAACAACACCAGATGCTGGCTCGGGCACTTAACAACTTTAGGATGTTTATATTCCCAGACCGAGAAGGACTCTTTGAGATGTGCATTGGCATTCAGGCTTTTTGAACATTAATCTGTCAGTTGCGATGAAACAGCTTGGACCCCATGCATTCCACACACAGATAGGAGGACCAACTAGTAGGAAGCCCAACAAACCCTTCACTACCCAGCACTTCGAACCTCTCATTCACAGAGGAACCTAAACACACACACGCACACACACACACACACACACACACACACACACACACACACACACACACACACACACACACACACACACACACACACACACACACGCACACACACGCTCGTGCACACACGCAAACACAGAGCCCATCTGTAAAGCCTCAAAGAATTGTAATCTCAAGTCTGCATTCAATTGATTGGTGAAAAAGCAAATTTATTCAGTCTGTAAAAATGTCTGTGAAGATGTCCTCAAGAGACCTTGCACTGTGTGGGTTCCCTCCTCAGATCCAGAACTGGATGTTTGAGATGAACCGGACCCATCCTCACCTAGTAGACATGTTCTCTATAGGGAGGTCCTATGAAGGGAGACCCCTCTATGTGCTTCAGGTAAAAATGGGTGGGGATGTGCGTGCGTGCGTGCGTGCGTGCGTGCGTGCGTGCGTGCGTGCGTGCGTGCGTGCGTGCGTGCATTTGTGTGTACATCTGCACAAATGTGTTCATTTCGTTGCTGTCCGGCAGAAACCAGCTAACTCCATTTTGAAGCTTTTGCATTTTTTCCCATAAATCAGGGCCATTGAACGTCTGTGTGTTGGTAAAAAAAATATTTAACCAATGAAAAACATTAAAAGGCGCTTCTTACAAAACCAGCTAACTCCATTGGATCCTCAAACTTTCTGCTAAACCAGCTAACTCCACTGGACTTAGCTGGTTTTGCTGACTCCAGGCTCCACCCCTTTTGACCTCCAACCTCATTGTGTTCTTGGAGGTCCATTCAGCTGTTCTTATCAATGATGAACAAAACCTCTTAACTCCACTTTTTTTCATTTCCTGAAAAATAAACATTTTGTTTACATTTTGGTTTCTGCCGGACAGCAGAGATATGGTATATTGACATGTGTCTGTATGTGTGTGCCTCTGCGATTATGATACACTCCAACATAACATGCACTCTCTCCTGTCAACCTGACGGACACTGCTTTTGTCTCCTGTCAGCTAGGAAAGAGAAGTCGCCCGCACAAGAAGGCTGTGTGGATAGACTGTGGCGTACATGCCAGGGAGTGGATAGGACCTGCCTTCTGCCAGTGGTTCGTCAAAGAGGTATCCACCTTGTTTGCTCTAGTCTTGTACTAGCGCATACACTACTAAAACACAGTGTTTGAGTTTTTAAGAGCTTGTTTGGTTTTTAAGAGCTTGTTTGGACCATAATCACTGAATGCATGTTGCTTGGTCTCAACATGAATTCTTTGCATCGCTGAACGCAGCCTGAATAGTGATCAGTAGCAAGCACTCTACACATAATTGTATACAGTGTAGTAGGGGTCCCTGCTTCATCTCTCTCTCTGCTAAGGGGTCCTGAAAAACGTTGAAGACCCCTGCTCTAAGGGAACATATGTTTAAATTTAGATGTAATTCACTACAGCCATAAGCATCTTAATTAAGAACCTCTGGGTAGAGCAGTACCAGGCCAGAGCTTAGAAGTAATTGTAAATACACGTCTTTGTTTTATCCTGCTTGTGTGCAGTTTTGCTGTTGAACTCATGTTACAGGGAAGAAGATGAACTCCCTCCACTTGTACAACAATCCAATAGTGTTTCCACAGTCGGTTCTAAAAATATTCTTTTGTGAGACTGGTCTTACTAGTCTCACAAAAAGAATATTTTTAGAACCAACTGTGTAGAAATGTTTTTTTTCCCACGCTACACCTATTAGTTAAAAATAGGTGTCCTGTAGCAAAATGTATTACATTTGATGGACAATAAAGCAATTAAAAGTGCTTTTAGACAGAACATTAAAAGCATAGTGTAAAAGAAACACATTATGAAACTACATTTAAATACAACTAAAATAAAAAAAATATTAAAGAGTGAGAGAATAGAATATAGAAATGGACTAAAATAAATTAATAATAATAATTATTGACGCTAACAATAGCGTCAATAATAGGCAGCAGCAAACACAAAAGTATTTTGCTTTGATTTAAAAGTTCTGAGAGTTGTAGCAGACCACGTCTAGTTTTGACTTTTGGTTTAGAAAGGAGACCTGTCCCAGATGTACTGAGAGGTTTGAATGGTTCATAACTTAGCAGAATATCAGAAATGTATTTTGGCCCTAAACCATTCAGTACTTTATAAATCAACAATAGTATTTTAAAATAAATTCTTTGACACACAAGAAGCCAGTGTAAAGATCTGAAATTGGAGTGATATGATCGAGTTTCTTGGTATTAGTAAGGACCACTGCACTGCAGCTGTCTGATCGATTTGTTTAGGGAGACCTGTAAAGACACCGTTACAGTAGTTGAGTCCACTCAATATAAATTCAACGACAGGTTTTTCCAAATCCTGCTGAGACATAAGTCCTTTCATCCTTGACATATTCTTAAGGTGATAATAGGCTGACTTTGTAATTGTCTTAATGTGGCTGTTGAATTCCGGTGGAATTACTACTCATGAATGACAGTAAAGAATGGGAGGAATGTAAGATCAGCAAGAGAAAAATAGAAGGGGTAGAGAGCCAGTATTTATGAAATCAAAAGAAGGGAACGACAATTAAAACAATCCATTTATGAGTGACCCTACCTACTGACAGTGTCTTACAATCTGAGTACACAGTAATGTAGTTACTCAGATTGGCCACTGGAGGTCAGGGTGCTTTGCCTGTTGAAAACCACCCAGGCTCATTAACCTTGGCCTGTGTCTAATTACAGAGAAGGAATTAGTAGTATTACCCTGCTGCCAAGATCTTCTCTCTCCAATCCTCCTTTATAGTCTGAGTATTAACTGTCGTTGTGTGTCTAATGAACTGTGGCTGACGAAACCCTTAGCACACATTTTAATGTGGTGGTAAAATCTGGTAAAATCTCTGAAGCTGGTTTGTCTTTTGCAAAGTTAAAATACTGTTGGATTGCAGTTTGAATGAGTGCATTGTGTGATCTTACTGTTGTAGGCCCTCAACTCGTACCAGTACGACCCCGGGATGAGAAGACTAATGAACCAACTTAACTTCTACATCATGCCCGTCTTCAATGTGGATGGCTACCACTTCAGCTGGACAACAGTACTGTAACTTTATCTTCACTATATGCACTTCACATTTCCCCCTTATAATCGATCAAGCTGAGTTCATTCTAATGTGTGCCGATATTCCTTAGGACCGGTTCTGGAGGAAAACGCGGTCCAAAAACCACAAGTATCACTGCCGAGGGGTGGACGCTAACAGGAACTGGAAAGTAAAGTGGTGTGGTGAGTTTGATTAAGAAATGTTTACTTGATGGTATGAAAGTGAATGAAATCAATTGAAAAATATTGTTTCTTGCTCATTAATTAGGCTGCTTTTGTTTAACTTAACCATTAAATGAACTTATTTTCGTCTCACTTCCCCGGCACTCACCCTCACATAATCAACAACATATACACATACAAACACACATTATAATCCTCTACAATGCATCCCTTGTTGTCTGTGGGGTCTCCTGGGTCTAATGAGTGTAACCTGGATGTAAATGCCTGTGTGATGATGATGATGACAGTGACTGTTTGATTGTATCTAGGATGGGGGCGGTCTGTAAAGTCATCATCACTATGGGGGAGATCGCCCTGAGAGAGTAGGAGAGATAGTAATGGCAGAGCAAAAACAGGCAGAGACTGCGACAGAGGGGAAGTGGAGGGAAGGAGATAGAGGAAAAGAAGAGGACGAAGATGAGAGAAAGAGAGATGATGAAAGAAAAGAAAAGTGGCAATATCAAAATAATCATTTGACGATATTGTGATATGCCTTAATGTTTGCAAAGTTACACAGTAAACAATCAATTTATGCTCACAGTAACTGCATGGTAATGTTAGTTTTTTGTCAAACAAAACTGTTCTTCAGATGTGTTGAACTAACACATTATATCTCATCTTTCGCAATGCAAGTGTTAGAATGCAATTGAGTTAAATTTGCATCACAACAATCAGACAGCAGAATTGTGTATTATTATGATATCATTGTCATATCACCACGATACGATTCCACTGTGAGTCGATAAAACACAACATTGAATTATCTCCCAGCCATACACCCCCCAAAAGATAAACTACCTTGCAGTTTCCCTTCTCTTGCCTTGTGCTACTTTCCCTAACTCCCTTGTACGTGTTGTCTTCTGAAGACCATAAGGAACAGCTGTTCTCCAAGGAGACCCCCTGGAGGAAGAAATTAAACACATAGTCTGCAAAACTCTGACTAAGTATTCATTAAAGATTGCTCAAACAAGAATGATTACAGAGCAGCACTGTGTATTCACTACTATAGCACACAAAGGACGGGAAGCAACACATCTGGCAGTGATATGTATATGTGGAGCACAGAGAAAGATATTTCCACAAATGATGCTGAAACCCATAAAAATGTTATTATCTACAGAATGTGGTCCTGATACCAACGCCATTTTACGACTACAGTTTATAATGAAACACTGTCTCTTGGAATCCATTTTGGATTTGCATAGGATAAGAAATGCCCAGTCTAATGTAAAAAAAAATTGTGTTGTTAATATTGTTGACAATTAACTGAGGGTATTGTCCACCATGTGGTTTGTTCTATTTATAGATATGGCTAATTCCTTGATGATTTTCATATGCAACATTAATCTAACCTAATATTTATGGCTGGTGATTTCCTGTGTGAGCTAATCCGTTTAATTTTGATCAAGCCTGGTATTGCCTGCGGGTTGCTGCAATGTCTTATATTTCATGTTTGTTTTCAAATAATTAATTTACATTATTCAAGGAAACAGGCAATGATGTTGGCTGTTCTAAGCTTTGGCTAGCCTGGAAACCAGACGAATCTGCCATCTTCAAAAGTCACCAGAAATGTATTCAGAATAATTTATTGATATTGGACTATAACAACTCGATTGTAGTCTTTGATTTCAAATTTTAATATCTAAATTATACTTTGTCACTTGGCCATGATGCTCACTGAAATGAACAGATTTTCGGTCACAGCGTCACAGCTCTACAACAAAACATAAATGGTGATTGTAGTTCATCTCCCTCCTCTCCTACAGATGAAGGTGCCTCTACTCATCCCTGTGATGACACCTACTGCGGGCCTTATGCAGAGTCTGAACCTGAAGTCAAGGCTGTTGCCAATTTCCTGCGGAAGCACAAGAAACGTGTTAAAGCCTACATATCCATCCATGCCTACGCCCAGATGCTACTCTATCCGTACTCCTACAAGTACGCCACCATCCCTAATTTCAGTTGTGTGGTAAGGGATTTGTTATTACCTAAGAACTAATCAACCAATAAGTTAATTTTATAAGCCAATTATCAATTTGTGATTTAAGGGGAATTCTATTCCAGTATCAGTGAATAGCGAGAACTTCAATGTCCTACTGAAAGATTGTGTCGTTAACCAAAACCATGTAGAAATGAAAAGTTGTTTTCATAAGCAATCATTTGGCAAAGGTTGCACCTATAAATTACTGATAGTATAAAATCATAACAATTGATGGTACTTTTTAAAGCAGTTTAGGTAAACTCAAGTACTTGCTAGATGGAAATGATAACATTCTAATACTGACATTACGGCATGTTTTAGAATGAGGAAATAAAAGATAAAAAAAACGAAATGACTAACTGGCCATATGCTTTTCTCTGTGCAGGAATCAGCAGCTCATAATGCAGTGACAGCCCTGTACTCTGCCTATGGAGTGAGATATAGATACGGACCTGCCTCCACAACCCTGTGTAAATGTCACACTTCCAATATCCAATTTGTCTCTTGACACACAAAAGTATTTATCTCTGAAATTGTCTCAGCATAGATCTGTGGTAGTTGATCATGCAGCGAATAAATATTTGACATTTACAATACAATCAAGGTTAACAATCTAGGTATTTATCAGGGCTAGGCTTGTGCACTCATTGCGGTCAAAGTTTGTGCTGATGTGAGCCAAGTAAATGCCTAAAATGTTAAATGTAATATTCAATGCTAATAGGAAAAGTACATTCTAGGACCATCTAAAAAATATATAATACGTTTCTTGTATAGTGATTTTGGTCAAAATACAATAACAATTCTACACACTTTAATTCCTTGTCTTTCTATATCCTCCAGATGTGAGCTCGGGCAGCTCTATGGACTGGGCCTACAGGAACGGGATCCCGTATGCCTTTGCTTTCGAGCTGAGAGACACAGGATACTTTGGCTTCCTCCTGCCCGAAGCTCTTATCAACCCAACCTGCACAGAGACCATGAGGGCTGTGAAGGCCATTGCATCAGGCTTGCTGAAGAAGTGTGACGTTGACAGAGACAGATTCCCATATATATGATCATACAGCAAGGTCACTGAAGCTCTACTCTGTCAGCTGCACTTATCTTGACACCTCTGTGTGGCGCGGTGGCTCTGTATTCTCCCAGATGCTCTCAGGGTAAGAATTGAAAAGGACTTGGCCTGGTTGAGTCTTTATTTAACCACATGAACCCTAGCGTACCTATTCTGGGCATTTAGAAAAAGGCCAACATTCAGCGAAAATAGTCAATCTACAAGCTCTCAACGCATGATGCGTTGTGAGCTTGTAGATTGACTATTTTGGACGAAGAGATTTGGTGAGGAGGTAAAAAAGAGGGAGTTAAATACAGACCTCTGGGGTATCCTGATCAGCAAAGTATATAAGTAGGGTTGAAGTGGTTACGGTTGTACCATTTGTACCAAGAGGAGTATGCAGTGGCGTGCACAGACATTTTGAGGGGCAGGTGCTCAAGTAAATTATACTTTTTTTTGATGACTTGGTCTGCTCTTTTTTCCCTCTACACCTATACCTCTTTGCAAAAAATAGCCGATCTACAAGCCCACAACGCCTCGGGCTTGTAGATCTGCTATTTTTGGCTAAAGTTCTCCTCAGAAAAGGGATGCTAGGTTTCGAGTGGTTATGGCAAAAAGAAAAATCATATCACATAAAGAATTGGCGGACCCCCTGTAGTAACTCTGAGGACCCCCTATGGGTCCCGGACCCCCTGTTGAAGACCCCTGCTGTAAAACTTTTTTTCAAAAGGGCACTTCTGGTCAAGAGGGCAAAGGGCACCTAGAATCTATCTGTGCACGTCCCTGGGAGTATGATAGGAACAAACAGCGGTGGGTGGTGGTGTGTTATTGTGCCAAAATGTTACTAAGATCCTCAAAACGATCTCTCTGTGTGTATACATTGAGTGGTCCGGCTAGAGAATGGGACAAAGTACTTTTTTAAAATGTACAGCGTCAAAGTTCAACTGAGCTGTTTACAACCAATGGTGGCCATGTAAGCACTTGAATTCAGATTTAACTGATCTATTTTGTCATGGTGTGACAGCACTTTTCTATAAGGAATGATCTAAGATGTCATTGTCTTCAAAGGTGCATTATGTTACCAAGGACCTTTTCAAAAGGTCTAACTGTAGCCATTTTCACAATTACAATGAATTCTGTTTTTTTTCACTTTGTCTTATTTTGAATTGCTCTCTTGTGTATTTGTTCAGATTTTTTTTTAAATCAGCTACAGTTCATCTGCGTAGCGGTGCCTTTATTACTGCAACAACCTGATCATCTACAGTAGGGATTGACTTCAGTTGAAATGTTTTGGTGTGATTTGATTTCCCTTATGAATCTGTCTGAATTGTGTCAATATATTGTATGCCTAATTTTGTATAATAATTCAGGTATGAATCAATGAAAATGTCAAAGGAATGTTTACTTTTGATAGCCAGTGTACAGGACTTTGTTTTTTACAGATTTTAATAAATGTTATGTAAAACCTTTTTATCCTACCTTTTCATGTACTTATAGCCGGAGTAAGAGAGAATATGTGTGCATTCACAAGAGGGAGGACAGTGGAACGGTGAAAGGAGTAGTAGTGGTGAAGGTTTCAATACCTGGAGTCAACTATCTAGGTAATGCAGGCAGGGTGGAACGGATGGAGGAAAGTGTTAGGAGTATAAATATGTCAATCTCACATATGCAGCTTGAGTTGAGTTATTATATTGTGTATACCACCTGTTGACACTTATTAGTTATTATCACCATGCTATTTGAACACATGCAGGCAAAAGCTTGTTTATTTAAATGTCAGATATACATTACTTTTGCTATTTGTAAGCAAATCACAGCCTTTAGCTCAAAGCTTGGATCAAATAGTCCATTTCAAAACAAACTCTTATTTTGATCCTAATTCTACAGCTTTTTGTTTCTTCCCTGATAAACAGTATTTTGTTTCTTGACAGTTACACAGGCCAGACACCGTGTTGTTAGTAACTCTCCAGGGCCTTACACAACACAGCCTGATTGCAAACAACAAACTGAACCAAAATAGATGAATACGAACAGGTTTTGTTTTGGCCTCCCCCCCTATAGGGGGGAGGCCAACCCTGTCCTAGCAAAGAAAAGAGTTAACTAAAGTATAATCTCTTATTGATATTGCAATGTAATTAAAAATGTATTTCACATTTACATTTGTTTTAAATCCAAAGAAAACAATATAATTGGTAGAGGCCCTCGACCCATTCACTTATCGTTATCGTACAATAAATCGATCTGTTACACATTGTGAAATGGGAAGTGCTAGAGATGCCTGAGTCACAGCTAAGGGTTATAGACTTAGAAATAGTTTTTTTTCCTCTCCAGCTGCACTAAATGAGGACATGGACAAAAAACAAAACAAAAAATTTGCATTTTCTTTAGGAACAAAAAATTACGAAATGAGACAAGTCTCTCATTCTTGTATATGCAATATGCATGCCTCATGCCTTTTGCACATTTGATTGACATTGCCATCTAAGACAAGACCCTAACCCTAAGTCTTATTTTCATTACATATTTTTTAATAATAATAATAATACAAAATATATGTATTATTATCATTAGCCTACTTCTTTCTTTTATTGTACAATTGTGTTAGCACAATTTTGGTGGAACAAGTCCCATCTACATTCCGCTGCTTGTACTTGTATGTAAGAGACAAATAAAACCTTTTGAGGGAACGTAAGGCTGATGGAACATAGGGCTGACGCTGACCCCTATATGACAGTGGTACATTTGTTTTCGAAGGTTGGATGCTGAATTGAAAAGGGGCCTAATTAACAAATTCCACATCTAAATTCTACCAGAGGCACCCCCGGGGTTTGTTCACTTGGTATCGGATGGCTTTGTTGTATTGATTCTGCCCTCAGAGATCCAAAACATGCTGAGGTAGTTGAGATATTTTCCTCTCCTTTCATTGATTCCCTTTCAAACCAGGGCATTTGTTGCTTGTGAACTTGTTCGGTGTCAGTGAAGTCCAAACATCCATTTTTTATTTCGGTCAGATGTCATGTTAGTGAGTCAAATCATATTTTACAGGTTTGGACTACCTGCTGTCAACGGACTACAAAGGAATATGGTTTACCATTCTTACAATGATAACGGGTACAAAGAAGTTCTGGTATCAACGATTGGCAGTCAGCTGCACCCTATAAGTGGCACAGTCTTATCTGTGGCCGTTGTCCCTGTGGACACGGACTTATCAACAATTGTCTGTCAGTTCCATTCCCCACTGAGGAGCACGTCTGACACTGCTGGCCAGAATAAAGACGTCAGAACACAGGCCATGGTTGCAGCCAGGTGACCATGACATGATGAGCAAAGATAGGATTCACAAGGATACATAGTAATAAACTGATGCTTTAGTGGAGGCAAGGTTTTGCCCGCGCCCAGAACAGAACATTGACTTCAACAGCCCTTTTTGGGCCCTGGGTCTGAGTGAGACAACTATTCTGATTGATCCCCAGTAATGGCAGCCATGAGAATAGAAGCATGTTGCTAATAGGATATTGATGTTTTCAATTCTTTCATTGTAGTTATGAAAGTTAAAATGATTTGAATACTGTACTATGCTATTCTGTGCTAGACTGTGCCATGCATTTGGTGAAAAAGGAAGGCAATTATAAAAGCATATAGCTAATGTCACATTAATATCAGCTAAGACACTAATACAAAATGGAAAGAATAAAATTAAAATAAAATTGAATACAGACAAAAAATAAAACTCAAGATGTGGATCTGGGGGACTTACAAAGAAAAATATTACAGCACAGTATATTCCAATACCAAAAAAAAGAGAAAGAAACAAATAATGGTCATGGACCGTGTATGTCGCTACTGGTGTGGTGTGTCTCTCAACATTCTGGGGAGGTACTTCATGAACCATGTCATAATGACCTTTTACAACTGTTGTTCCTCATTATAAAGTTCTTAGAGATGATGCAGCTCCCTCCATAAATATTGTCTCTAGGAATGTTTGCAGCCACAGTCCATCTTTCAGTACCTGCCTCTTTCCTTTTAACTTTTATTTGACATATGCTGCTACTTTTACTGCAAGATTTAGAAGCGATGTAACTGGCTAATCAAGGCAAACAGTCCATTTTTCCCTAAGGAAAACATGCCACCATGTGTCAAATAGAATGGTTTTCTTGGTTACATTTTTTGGTGGGACTTTCCTAACTGACATACTGTATGCTCTTGAGTCATATCTTAGCCAAAGCAAAACTATTGTATGATAAGCTTTGGGAGTATTACTACAAGGGTGAATGGGGAGTAAGCATGCCATTGTTGTTACACATGACAACAATGTATCTTGAATCTTAAATTTCAATATCACAGTTTTGAAATGCAATGTTCCATTAAAATACTCTGGCTCATAGTCATGACTTCACTATAATAAAGCAAAGAAGGTTGTGATATAGAACTACAATGATGACAGCCTCCCCCCCCCCCCCCCCCCTCTCTCTCTCTCTCTCTCTCTCTCTCTCTTTCTCTCTCTCTCTCTCTCTCTCTTTTCTTTCTCTTCCTCCCTCCCTCTCTCTCTCTCTCTCTCTCTCCCTCCCTCCCCTCCCTCTCTCTCTCCCTCTGCCTCACACTGCAGCCGTTCGGCTCTTAACGTACGTGACGTCGTTTCCTCTCCTTCCAACATGGCGCAGGCAGGTTGCTAATGGAAATCTGAGGGATTTACCCCCGTACCTTCTGTGTTTATTTATGTTCGTCTGTTCAGAGGGACAGTGCGAGGAGTGACATTCACAAAGGAATATACCTTATTGGAGAGACGGTCGCGGTCCTTATAAGGGACACACATACACCTCCTCGGCCCGATCCGGTGCGACATGCATGAGGGCAAAAAGACCAAAAACATGTTCCTCACCAGAGCTCTGGAGAAGATCCTCGCCGACAAGGAGGTCAAAAAGGCTCACCATTCTCAACTGCGCAAAGCCTGCGAGGTGGCATTGGGTAAGTTTATGTTATTATTGTTATTCTTTGCAGTATTATTTATTGATTCGGACACGTCATATACTAGCCCTGGTCCAGAGCGTTAGCGAGTTCTCTCTAACGCTCTGTCATGCGCGCTGCTCTGCTCTTAGATCGAAAATTCCACTGCCGTGCGAGGTCTCTGTCTTTCGTAAAGAATAAACTAAACCATTTCGCTATTCAGCGAAACTAAAGCAGTTTTGTGTTGTTGAAAGTCTATTCTCCAGGGTGGGAAGCCTCTCAGGACCCCACCTTCTTCTCTGTATAATACACTTTATGGGCAGAAAATTAAATATGTCCTGCAGACGGAAATGATTTTGTGTACGCCACTGCGCCCTCTACAGATCTGGTCAATGGTAATGTACATTGACCTGATCTGTAGAGGGCGCAGGTGAGTAAATAAAAATAATTTCCGTCTGGCGGACATATTTCATTTTCTGCCCAAAAAGTGTATTCTACAGAGAAGGTGGGGTCCCGAGAGGCTTCCCACCCTGTAGAATGGACTTTCAACAACACAAAACAACCTTTGTTTTGATGAGTAGCGAAATAGCTTTGTTTGTTTTGACTAAAGACGGAGGCCTCTTATGGCAGTGGAATGTTAGGCCTATGAGCAGAGCAGCGCGCCTGGCAGAGCGTCAGAGAGAAGTCGCTAACGCTCTGGACCAGAGCTACCCGTAATGTGTGTCAGTGTCGCATCATCAACATCCTGGTGTTTAGTAATATATTTAGATTTTTGTCCACTAGACGACTAACAATGCATTGTGCATTGTTAAATGTGTCGGAGGGGAAATCGTTGTTTAATCTGTATCTAGTGTGACATGATTGCGTGAAGTACGGAAATGGTGCAAAAGGGGTGTTGGGCAGTGGTGGAAAGTAACTAAGTACATATACTCAAGTACTGTACTTAAGTACAATTATGAGGTATGTTTACTTTACCGGAGTATTTTCAATTTTCAGTACTTTTACTTTTACTCCACTACATCTCAGAGGCAAATATTGTACTTTTACTCCACTACAATTATTGGGCAACTTTAGTTGAGTTACTTTGTAGATTTGGATTATTATTACAAAACATACATACATTAACCACCTCAGCCCTATCTACACGCTCACAATGCGTCGCACGTTGTGAGCTTGTAGATCTGCTATTTTCAATTATTTTATACATTTTGAAAACATGAAATGCAAGATTTCTCGATAATGAGTACTTTTACTTTCGGTACTTATGAAGTACATTTTTATGCCAATACATATGTACTTTTACTCAAGTAAATTCTGAATACAAGACTTGCACTTGTAACAAGAGTATTTCTGCATGTAGTACTGATGCTTTTACTCAAGTAAAAAACGTGAGTACTTCTTCCACCACTGGTATTGGGTGGTTTGCTACATTGTAGCAATATTGCTGCTTCGAAACCGTAACGAGATAGGTTACAAAGTTACGTTGACGTTCCACACACTACACGTCCAGTGAATGACACGCAAATCGACTACTAATCACGATACATCCGTTACACACTCGCGAGTTTTAATTCAATCACAGCTATATGATGCTATCTATGTAAACGTAAAGTGTGTGTGTGCGCCGGTGTTTGCCTAGTTTCCTGGTGGAAATGAAGCCCTGCTCGTATAGGAAGGGAGTGGTGGTGATGGAGAGGGATACAGGAGAGGTGGGCATTAGGGACATCTGGGCACCTCGATGTAAAATTGGCAATTTTGTCCAAAATGTTAAAAAATTGAATATTTGAAACATATATCAGACTTCATTTTATCCTTCAACTTATTGTTTATGCCCAAAAATGACTGGATGTACAGGTTTTGTAGCAATTTGTAGCAGTTGTAGAAATATTAGACCTTAATTGTCGAATGTTTAAGCTTGTTCTAATCATGTATACTTTACTTAAGACCATTGTTTTAATTATTACATTTTTGTAACATTTTGTACAAAATGCATAGCCAATTTTACATTAGTGTGCCCAGATGTCCCTAGTGCCCACCTATCCTGTTACCATGGAGAGACATTGTTGTCAGTATTTTCACACACAGCTTAATCTCTGAATACCCTGATCCTATTCCTAACTAACCTTGCGTCACCAGTCTTTCCACCGTGGAGGAAAGCTGGTATTCGTTCTAAAACTAGCCATGTGATCCGGTTTGGAAAAAAATAATCATGGTTCCGGTGGTTGGTTCCGGGTGGCATCACATTGTTTTTGTTTCCCACATAATGCGAATCAATTTGTTTAGTCTCGCTAGTCACGCTACAAGTTAGAATAAAAGATGGACATACCAAACGATTATTATTATACCAAAAGAAACAAAACGATTATACCAAACTAAAAACATTTTAAACTAGGTGGTTCCGGTCGTTGGTTCCGGCTACCTGATGACGTAAAGTTATTTCCGCTCTGACTGGATCAGAAACCTGAAAATGGCATTGATCCCAGGCTAATTCCTAACTACATATCCTCCCATCCGCCTCTGAATACCCTGATCCTACGATCTATGATGGTGAGGATCTAGAAAGCCACACATCTCAGTACAGTAGCAGCAGGTACATTGTCCGTTATACATCTTTCTTATGGTCAAATTCTTATTGGCTGGCCTAAGTGATGTGGGAGTGGCTTATAGTATAACAAAGGGAAGGGAAGTTGTACATTACACTAATTCAACTGACATTCAGGAAGGTGAACCTTGTATGTTTTGTTTTACATTCACGAGGACATATCTCTTGGTATTTCAACGTGTGTGTGTGTGTGTGTGTGTGTGTGTGTGTGTGTGTGTGTGTGTGTGTGTGTGTGTGTGTCACATCTGCTCATAACTAATAGGGAAGTTGGACATACTAATTTAACAGACATGGGAAGTTGTACATACTAATTCAATAGACATTCTGGAAGGTAAAACTTCTATGTTTTACCTTCACAAGGACATATCTCTTGGTATTTCAACACAGGGATGCATGATGTGTTGTGTGTGATATGTGTGATACACGTATGTGATATACATGTAACTAATAGGGAAGTTGTACATACTAATTCAACAGACATTCTGGAAGGTAAACCATGTATGTTTTACCTTCACGAGGACATATCTCTTGATATTTCAACACAGGGGTGTGTGATGTGTTGCCAGTGTTGGCTCTGTGGTTTGGAATTGGAACACTTTGGTGTGTGTTCTGCAATGGGAGTAATTTGACACTACCACTGAAACAATGGGTCCATCTTGTATTGCAGCCAAACAGCCTACCTTTCCCTACTGTAGCTGCCCCATAACAGAGCCCGCCTCAGAGGCATTCCAAGTCTGTGCAAACCCCAAGGCCATTGGATATATTTATACAGTTATCTTGTTTGTCCAAGCTCTCTCTCTCTCTAATGCATGCAAATAATGTATTCCAGACCCCAGCCCGCACCCTGACATTTTCTTTTTAAATGAGAAGAAAACCTGTGCTTTCTGTGAGAGGTTAGTTGAGGATACTGATTGAAGAGGTGAAGCCTCCTCACTTGGGCTTGATTAAAGAGCAGGATTAGTCATATATTCAGTGGGTGTCTGTGGTCAGAGAAATACAGACGATACAAGGCCAGACTATTAGAAATACTAAATGGTAAATGGTCTGCATTTCTAATGCTGTCTTTATCCAAAGCACTTTACGATGTGCATTACATTCACCCAGACACATAAACATTCACATGCCAACGGCAGAAGCAACCATGCAAGGCCTGCTCAATCATTGGGAGCAGCTACAGTAGGTGTTCAGTGTCTTGCTCAAGGACACATCGACACGAAGCCAGGTGGAGCTGGGGGTTAGAACCAGGCAGGAACCTTAGAGCCACAGCCCCTGCCGCTCCTAGAGTATGGTATTCTATAGGCTAGGCTTTTTTAAAGTAAAAATGTGTTTATGTGAATTTTCTTGAATTGCTGAACCTTAAGGGTAGACATAGCCGAAGAGCTACTTTTTTAACCTATAAATGAAGCATCCGATTATGAGAGCTTCAATGCGGGAACGCATACATGTGTCATTTAATTTTTTTAGCTACTGTATAACTATTATTTTATACTTTGGGCTATTCAAAATTAGTGCCGAGCTATGAGCTTGTAGATTTTTCCTGTTGCTATAATCTCAGTGGTTCTGAAACTTTTTTTCATGTCAAGGAACACCCAAAATGATATGTATTTGTCCGCGGACCCCACCATCTCAAAATATTTTGTTCCAGAGACCCCCAGAAGCAAAGATTTGATTTAAAAATCTACATGTGTATTCAAAGATTTGCACACACTTTCACTATTTCTTTTTTCAAAAATGGCAGATCTACAAGCATACATATGAGCTTGTATATCTGCTATTTTAGATTTTTTTTTTTTTTTTTTGAATAGGCAAAGCAATCTTGAAAGGATTAATAATAAGGTTAATATGAGCATCAAATCAATATTTTGAATATATATTTTGTGCACATGCATTCCATAAATAAAGTAGCCCAGCTCTAATACAGTAGCTCTGCATATCAAAACCACTGGGTGACCTAGTATACTGAATGACTTACATAATCCCTTCTAGCTCCTGGGGCTCAGAGACATCTCTGAGAGAATGCCACCGCCGCTATATCTACTCTTCTGGCTCTAAAACACAGCATCCCTGATGTCATGAGCATCCCGCAACTCCTAACATGGCACCAACTATTCAGAACTAGTTGTTGTTTTTAGTTACTATGCATGAGCAGGATAGTATTTTGCTCTTTTTACTCACTCCTGCTTGACATACAGCATTGTCGAGGGATTTCTGGATCCATCAGGATGTTTAGGCAAACGGAGTCTGAGACACTTTGTATTTCAAAGAAGTTGAGGTTTAATACACAATCTCATGGGAGAAGTGCTGTACATGATATGATACACAGATGGGTGTTCAAGGAGTTCTCTGTCTTAACAGCAGGGATCGGACCATTTCTATATAGATAAGAGGCCCGCGCCACAGAGACAACATGTTCTCATAACAATAAATACCAGGCCAGCATACAGTAACGTCTTTGAATATTCCAGGACATATCGCATTCGCAAGGAGAAGGACAAATAGCTAATAAATCTTCACTTGAAGGCAACTCCTCACACAGCTTAGTACCCAAGACGGCAAGGCCATACCTGAAATTATTCCACAGTATTTTATGTGCAAATTCATTTATTCTGTATTTTGTTGTTGAGTTGATTCTTGTCTTGGCTTAGCCTACTTGACTTGTGTGTGTTTCAATATACGTAAGTTGTCTGAGTAAGCTGTGCTCTCCCCCCTACATTCTAGTCCTAACTTAACCTTCATCTTTGTTTATTGAAATGTCACTGAACACCATGTTGATTTTGCATGTTGCCAGAAAGAGAGTGTGCGATGGAACTGACTGTAGAAGCCCCATTGTCTTTGGATCGCACAGTAGGCTTATTTCACTTCTTTGAAAGGAGCTGTCTGATAGCAGTAAATATAAAGAGCGCAGGAGCGACAGTTGACTCAAAATATGAAAGAACCTCAGGGTGTTACTGCCCACCGACTCAGAGACTTCGTTCGAGGTTTGACTCGAGATTCTTTATTGTCATGTTGTGGAGCCAGCTAGTGTGAGATACTGTTGCAAGTGGGAGGGCTTGTTGTTTTAAAACCTACCTATCTCATATGCAAGATTTATGTGGCTTTGCAGCAGGTGACAGAATTCCTTAGGCACATAAACCAAAGCAGGCAACGTTATGTTGGGAAATGAAGTCTTGCTGTAACCTTGCGAGGAGCTGAGTGCCTACGGAATCGGTACCCTGAGGGTACAGATAATGATCTGGGGGTCAGAGCATGCAGAACGTAGTAGCCTCATATCCTGTTGCCGCTGCATTCCTCATTCACCTCTTTCATTTCACACTCACATGTGAATACATATTCAGCTTGGAGTTGGAAGAGGGAAAGGCATTTAAAACTGCTTGGTAAAAAAAAGGTAGAGTGGTGATGTGCAGAATCCCTGACCAGATAGAAAATCTTTCATTTGATTTACGCTGTTGCTGACTAAATTCTTAGGATGTTAGATTATCCTCCACACATTATGTTCAAAGTGTTCAAAACTTGCACTGGAATTTAGTTGTCAATATTCAATAAAAAAAGCATTTCTTCAGTACAACTCTAATATACTGTAGATCGGTATTGGCCATTCACTGCTCATTAAAGTCACAAATACAATTATTTTCAATAAGAAGCTCAATTCAATGTTTTCTCACTCTATGAGGCAGGCATCTGTGTTTTCAGCATGCTCTGATCTACAAGCTAATGGCGCATTTTGAGCTTTTTTTGTGTAGGTGAGAGCAACAAATGCTGCTCTCATCAAGACAAGTTGACTGCTGTCTATTGTTGGACACTAAAAGCTCTATTTCAAAAGAAGTACTATTAAAAGTCTGGTAACATTGAAGCTACTGCTATATGTATGTATGTATGTTGCATTGTATGTAGTGTCATTGAGGAAGATCGAAGATGCTGAAAAGCTCACCTTGGTGGTAATGGGAGCATGTATGAGCCAGTGTGCACTGTGCACAAGGGGCAAGGCTTGGATATTTACGATGAGGCCAACACGGAAGCTTATGAATGGCCAGAGTGGCGCTGTTTTACCCTGCGCCGACCTGAAGTGTCAGCGCAGGGTCAATGGGTTTTTGACAAACTTTAGACTAGATTTTCTTACCGTAATAAAAATTGTCATAAATTCTATATGCTTCCAGTCGCTAGTTTAAAGTCTCCTTTCAATCATCATGATATGCGTTTTGCTAAATTATGGTCCCATTTATTCTAAAATTGACGATAAAGTAGGCTATGCTCCAGGAGGGGCGGGATGATTTGATTGACAACCTACACAACCAATAGCATTCATTCCCCGCCCCCGCTCTTGATTGACAAGCTACCCAACTGTTATGTGCTAGCACATATTCACTCCTCAGTTTATAGTCTTTTGTTTGTTTATGTGTTCACTAATGCTTATTTGTACTGTAGTGTCTACCCTGCCTTGCTGGCTTTGCTGCACTGGACTGGCTAGACACCTGTCACTCACCTGGGAGTGCTCTGGCTGCCCCTCCCTTTTCCCAGCTGTGCTTCATATGTGATTAGGGCGTAGGCTATAAGAGGAGCTGTTGCCAGCTCACATTATCTCCCCAGCACCCCAGCAGAGCACAACAGCAGAGTTGTTCCCTTGCTTATTTGTTTAGTTGTAGTTCTTTATTTCAGTTCCAATGGGCTGGTTGTAAGTATTGTTTGTTATGATTTTCGGTTTCTGGTTAGTTCAGCTTATTGTATGTTTTGGTAGTTTATGGGAGTCTGGTGAGACGACGGGCACATACTGCCTGGCTCACCAGGCTCCCCACTTTTTAGTTTGGCCAGCCCATTACTACTTTTGTTTGGTTAGGACATTTATTTAGGTCTTTGTTTTGGTTAATGTTTTATACCTCTACCCTCCTGGTATATTTAGTGACCTGGTTGCTCACATGAACCCATTGCACATGTTTATTTCTGAATATAAAATAAATTTCATTGCAATTGAGACCTGATTTTTGTCCTATTATTATGTTATGGTCACTGGTGTTCGAGCCAAGTGTAATGGCCGTAACATAATTGGGGGCTCGTCCGGGATCTATAACTCCCCATTAGGTGAGTTAATTGGGGGCTCGTCACAAAATTCATTTGGTTCACAAACATAATTTAGGGATCCCATAATGTAACTTGGGGGCTTGTGCAAACCCTTATGTTTGTGTAGTAAGTAGGCATTTGGTTAAAATTGATAACTAGTAGAGTCCGAGTGGCAGGAGTCTCTAGTTTGAGAGGGATTGCCAGGTACTGTTTTGGTGGTTCAGTAACCCTGTGAGGGTGCAGTTACCTGTGGAGTGGCATCCCATTTTGTTGTTTTTTCCAAGTGCCTACTTGAATGTTAAGGGTGACTGTTTTGGTGTGAGGGGTAACCTAGTTGGCAGGTTATCTTAAATTTGCAGTAAACTCTTTGTTGGAACCGTAAGTTGGGTTGTAGGTTGGCTGTGTTGTTGAGGCTGGGTTTTTGTTTGGATTATGGAGTTTAAGCTTGAGGAGTTTGTGAGGGACCCTACCCTGGAAGTTTTCCATCACTGTGCCAAAGCACATTTGTGGGTAATTGCAGATCACTATAAGATCAATGTGAATACACAAGAGAAAAAGCAAGTGCTCAAACAGATTTTGTGGGTGGGTTTAAGTGATGGGGGGTTGCTTCCTGGTCCTTCAAGTGCTGAGGCATCTAGGTATGTGGTTGAACTGTCCATGGAGAATCTCATTCGGCTGAAGGAGATAGAGCTCGAAATGAAGCGCCTTAATCTTGAGAGATTCCGAGCAAATGCCAGACATGAGATAGTCCGGCTTGAGGAGGAGACTAAGAAGGCCATTCACTTGCGTGAAGTGGAGCTTGGTCAGGCTCCTCCTCAATCTGATGTTGATGTGAGCAGAAAATGGCAACCTGATGTACACATGTCTGTTCCAACTGTTTTTGCCTCCTGTGTTGTCACCTGTTCTTTAGCTGAAAAGCTGGCAAGCCATAATAGTGAAATTGACTTGATTGACAGTTTTATGGTAGAGCGGGATGAGGGTGGGACTGATGGCACTGTTGTGGGTGGGACCGACGTGGTTTCAGTGGAGTCGCAGCAGGTCAGTGCCCCATGTGAGACAGAGGTGTCCCTGTCCGGTGAGTCAGGAGACGTGGCCCTGTCTGGAGAGAAGCTCATTGCAGAGCAGAGGAACGATGTGGAGGTGGCAGAGCTGTTTGACAGTGCTGTTACTGAGGAGATGGAGTCCATGTCAAAGGGGGACTTTCTAAGTGAAGACCTGCTTTCGCGTAAATGTTCTCCACTCAAGGCATCTGGTCAGGATGACTGGAGCCTGGATAGGCAAATTGTAATACCACGTCGGTATAGGCATGACGTTCTGAATCTGGCTCACATATGCCAAGTGGTTGGGAAACCAAACCAACCAATTGCTTCTGCCCTTTTGTTTACAATTCCGGTGGGGGAGCAATTTGAGGGGGTCCAAATTACAGCGAAAGTAATTGTTAGGGTTCTCACTCGTTCTTTTCCAGCATTTGGCTTGCCAGTAATTCAGGAGGACCAGGAGTCCAACGTAAGGTCACGGGTGTTCGACCCAGGTGGTAAGGTAGTTGGATATCATGGTTAGTTGTGTACTTTATCAGCCTGAAGTTGAGATAACTGGAGCGTGTTCACACATTTATACTAACTCTACAATACTGTTTTTTTTTTGGTACATAGGATGTGAAACAGAAACGAAACAAACGATGAATGTGTTGGTATAAGTATCATTTTGAAATTCATTTTCTTGTTGTGGATTTTTTTTTTTTTGCAGATTTCTGTGTCTTGTGTTTAGTATAAGAGTGTTCTTGAATGATGGGTTTCTGGCACTGGTGTGCGGTGTTGCCGGAGTCAGAACCCACCATTCAATAACTTAGGGTGGGGGTGTTATGTGCTAGCACATATTCACTCCTCAGTTTATAGTCTTTTGTTTGTTTATGTGTTCACTAATGCTTATTTGTACTGTAGTGTCTACCCTGCCTTGCTGGCTTTGCTGCACTGGACTGGCTAGACACCTGTCACTCACCTGGGAGTGCTCTGGCTGCCCCTCCCTTTTCCCAGCTGTGCTTCATATGTGATTAGGGCGTAGGCTATAAGAGGAGCTGTTGCCAGCTCACATTATCTCCCCAGCACCCCAGCAGAGCACAACAGCAGAGTTGTTCCCTTGCTTATTTGTTTAGTTGTAGTTCTTTATTTCAGTTCCAATGGGCTGGTTGTAAGTATTGTTTGTTATGATTTTCGGTTTCTGGTTAGTTCAGCTTATTGTATGTTTTGGTAGTTTATGGGAGTCTGGTGAGACGACGGGCACATACTGCCTGGCTCACCAGGCTCCCCACTTTTTAGTTTGGCCAGCCCATTACTACTTTTGTTTGGTTAGGACATTTATTTAGGTCTTTGTTTTGGTTAATGTTTTATACCTCTACCCTCCTGGTATATTTAGTGACCTGGTTGCTCACATGAACCCATTGCACATGTTTATTTCTGAATATAAAATAAATTTCATTGCAATTGAGACCTGATTTTTGTCCTATTATTATGTTATGGTCACTGGTGTTCGAGCCAAGTGTAATGGCCGTAACACCAACCAATAGCATTTTTGGGGGTGTTTTCCGGTTCGCTGGTCACGTGTCTGGTCTCAACCAATAGCGTTTGAGTTCCGGCGTGGCCAACTGTATATATTAACGATGGAGGAATGCATGTTCCTGAACTATCGGCTTCATTTTCGTTCTGTAGAAAGCAGGGGAGTGGCTTTGTCCATTCTTTTTTACAGTCTATGACTGTGCACTGCAGAAGATTATACCTGTCCTGTATTTTTCTATTTTACTGTGTAAATGACGCTTAATCTAGGTCATGTTATGATTTATTGCCTACTGAATGTATGCATTTTTAGGCTTGATAGGATAATTACTGTTTTTTTTTTATTTTTTACTTTTCTTAATATTGCACAGGCAATAAATAAAGAATAATAAAGAAAATAGTAATTGGGTATTCCTGTGTGTTCTGTGCATGGTTCCCTGGTACCAAAGAGTAGTGGAGACAGGCTGGCACAGTGAAAGTGTTTCCAGTGTATGAATTAAAGAATTTTTTGTTTTATGTTTGAGCAACTGGCTGATAAGGGCACAAGTGTTTGGGAAGATACAATATTAGAAAATAAATCTTTCATTCATGAATGAAGTTGAGAGTTAGACCATCATTCAGCCTGGGACGCTATTTAATGATTGAATGAAACGTGACTGTGTAAAAGCTAGTGGATGGAGATGGAGTATTTATTTTCTCTTTGATATGATGGACAAACTCTACTTAAAACTCAAACATCCACTTGTAAAATGTGCAAGTGGGTGGAGATGAGAATTCTCTCTTTGATGTGATGGACAAAGTCCACTCAATACTGAAACATAGCAACAAATCAATGGGGATGCAGAATTCTCTCTTTGATGTGAAGGACAAATTGCACTGAAAATTTCATCGGTTGTGGCATTTTATCTCTAGCTGTTTTGTTATGAAAAGCAGTTTGTACTTTTAATTTTGATACTTCTTAAATGTAACTTTCCTGTTCTAAATAAATATTCACCACTGAGCTAATAGAGCCTGCCTACTTGCTCAGGGGAGAAACGGGATCATGTCAAAGGTCATGTCAAACCAGACAACAGGATCTAAATGTCTCAATAGAAGAGCAGGGAGACCAAATATAACCACCCCAATTGTATTAGTTAAATTGTATTAACATACTCTACCATACAGATTGGACAAAATCAAATTAAATTAAAAAGTACATTTTAACATGAAATACTTTTTATACTTTAGGATTATAGATTTTCTTGTGTTTCAAGTTAACAGTATGTATATTATATATACACACTGTTAACTTGAAAGTTTGTGTTTTTTATTTCACGCACTGTGCAGATTCCAAAATGGTTAAAATGGCATATGTGTGGTTTCTGGTTTTCTAGATATGAAAGAATATACAGAACAAACAAATTGACCACATGCTTTACAGTAACATCAAACATAAACTCACTTACACATAAACAAACTCTACTAAAACATGTATGAAACACAGAAACAAAACAACAGAACTTGCATTTTATCTAAACCGTTTTTAATGGAAACACACACACTAGAGAAAGGTAATAGCTGAACTAACTCTGAACTAAGAAACAAAAAATGACCCCTCACTAACACATTCTAACAGTCAGGTGCAAGCAGTTTACAATCAAATGAAACATCTAAGCATAGCAACAGGTGCAATGCATTTAGCAATGTCTACTGTCCAATCAATACACATCAGTAGAGAAAAACCCAAGAAACAACCATCTTAGAAAAAAAACAAAAAAAAACATAGGGCTTAGGGAATCTTAACACATGCATATAGTATAATACAATGTTTTAAATGAATTGCTTCTTGATTATTTGATTAATTAAATAATTGCTACAAAAATGATTGATAGTTACAGCCCTAGTCCTATAAAAGTATTTTTTTTAGGCAATTTCTTTTTTATTCAGTCCAAGCGTAGACTCACCCTTCACTCTGTAAAGAATTTAATCAACAACATTCTTGTCATGTTTAAAGTTAATGAGCCTGCTGTTACACTTGTGTGTAAAATATTGGTAATCCCATCATCCCTCTTTTCCCCCCTATTTAGTATGGTTACGCAAAATCTTGAGTTTCTGTTTAATCTTTCCACACAAAAAGTGCTACAGTTTGCTGCATATCGACATTGGTTATATATTATTCATGTGTAGACAGCTCACAAATATTTGTGTGTATGAAGTGTGGCTGGCTGTAACGCCTGCTCTCAATATAGAAACATTTTCATCATTGCCATGCTATTTAGCAATCTGAAGCAACTAGCAAATCTTTACCTCACAGATGTGAATTTTGGTTCTGTACTGTAAAATGTTATTTGTAGAAAAGGCAAAATGACAAGCGATGTCAGTTGTCAAAGGCTGTCCTTGAGACATAACACAGCCAAGAAACACTTTTCTAGCCATGTCATTCTACCTGAATAGGAATTGTAAACTTACAGGTGTGCCTCTACGTCTATAGCCGGCTGAAGCAAGTTTTGTCTAGACTTGGACTAGGCTCTCTTTGCACTGTAGGTGTTGTTTCTGCAGACGACAACGTGTACCACTGCTAGAGCGATGCAACTTAACTATACTCGCTTTAGGAGATGAGCAATTTGCTAGCTGCTCGGGCCCTCTGTGTCTTTGGTGTTGACAGTACAGTGGGCAGATGGGAATGGTGTACCTCTGGTCATTAGGCAGTGTGGACACATATGCTCCTCCATGATAAGCTGTGCCACACAGCCAACACATGCTCACACATGATAAGAACCATAAGCGATCCAGTTTGTTAATTAAGGTTTTCGACATGACTCCCAAATGCCCCATTCCCACACACCAGCACAGCTTCTCTGAATATTTTAGACATGGTAGAGAGTGAGACTGGGGCCAATGTGTAACCCCCCCCTCCCACCATTGATGAATAATATTGAAACCTTTACCTTTCTATAGTAATTGGAAAAAGTGAAAACAGTCGTTTTTACCTGGCTTTGTATGCAGTGGAGTGGAGACACATCGGGACAGGGAATCCACTGATGTCGAAGTTGAGAAAGTATAAATGAAGATGGAGATGGCAGAGTGTCTGTAGTATTTTATGTAAACCTTTTTTCTACAGGACACGTTCAGTGTGATGGATGGGTTTCCCCTGAAAGGCTCTTCTGTCACACACCGCATCAATGTGTTATGTCTCTGTCCTCACTGTCACCTTTGTGTCTTTAGGGCTCAAACTTAAATGCCAGTTAAGAAACTTAACTTATAAAATGCATAGGCCACCCATGGGCAGATGAATAGTATACACAAACTCATAATGACATGCAGTGTTTATGCCTGGTTTATAGTTATGTGCGCCAGTGCCGCATATCGAAAGTAGCTAGTCTTCAAGCTCACGAGTAACACTTCACGATGCGATGCGTTATGAGCTTGTAGATCAGCTATTTTCGTTTTGCAACACAATGTGCAACTAAGTATAAATCACGCATAATACTCTGCTGTAGTGTTGGTCTGTTGTGTCACCAAGGCTGACGGAATGAGGCCAAGCCCTATGTGGATTGGGCGTGGGGTGTTTGTTGTTTGGGGTACAGTTAATGTAGTGAGATAATTGGGTTCACAGGCAAGTTTGCGAAACAGGAGAGGGAGGGCGAGAAAGGTGAGAACGTTTCGCTGGTGGTGGGAATCACCAGGGACCACCTTTTATCGCAGCTCTAGGGCCACGATTCCTTATGATAATGATTCCTTCAATATATGTTCAATTCAATTTCACTTGTGTTGACTGGCATACAAGTTTTAAAAACATGAAAAATTAAAAAATATAAATCACTACATTTCCCTTATGTGCAATTAGAACTAAAATGTAACATTACATTTTTTTTTAATGATCAACATCTTATGCTGAATCGATTTTCTCCACCCTACACCATACCAAGCTGTGTCTGCCCAAAATATTCTACAATGTCCAGTTTTGTTTTGTACCACATTTTGTCTTTTGTTAACACTGATACCTCAATACATAATAGATCATTTCTCCACATATACTGATACTGATAGCCAGTGGTATATAAGGACAGGTGATTAATTAATCACAAACGGATGAGAGGAATGGAGAGAGCTTATACCTTCTCTTTGGCCTCTTTGTCTCTGTCCTCATTACAATTTGTGTTCATCTTAGCAGGCCTGATACAAGGTTAGTAGTAACATATCACCATTACTAAGGGAGATGCAGGACGGAGACAGAGAGATGCAGCTATACATTGAGGGGGAGATTGGGTGGAAGAGAATATACTTTGAGGAATAGAATTGGGAGTCTGAAAGTAAACGGATGGGAACAAGTATTAGGGGGCTGTGGAGGGCAAGGAGAGAAAGATTCTATGCCTTCAACTCACTGAAGTAAAGAAGGGCAAGTTTGATGAGAGGGGACACTTTGGCTGAATTAGTTTAGGAAGGCACATAGCCTATTTGTCTTCCACCATCTAACTATTAATCTCCAGTTTTGCTGCACAACCCAATAATAAACCTATTTGTAAGGAAAGAAAATGCAATCCATAGCAGAGACATAAAAATGGCAATCCAAATGGCAAATCAAGTGCCCACTGCAGAATTGTATTTATTTATCTGCTTTTTAAAAGCAAAATCCAACAGCTGAGTAATCTAGGGCTTATAGAGGCCAGTTTTTTTGTGACTGTTCAGAAAATGAGAGCCTTTGATTCGGTCATTGGGGTGAGGCTAGCGATTAGACAGTGGTTTATGCCAGTGTGTGGGTGAGTGGGTTGGCTGGAGAGACAGACATACGCTCACACACAAGTGCACGCCCATAAACACAGACACACCACACGCGAGGAGGTAGCCTAGACAACCTCTGGAAGTATTTCCTTCCCACCCACCCAAAATGTAATTACTGCTGTGCAACCTTTGCTTTCAGCCAGGACAACAGAAATGTCAGAGGTCTGATTATTCTCAGGCCCTCCGCGTTGGTAGCAGCTGCCGTCCCCTCTGTTTATCAGCGTTCATTAGGACGTGGTGGTGGACACCTACGCACAGATTCCGCATCAGATTAGCCCAATTACTTTCAATCACACAATCGAAGGCCCCTTGTGCCATCTTTATTATTTGGCGTGCGGACATTATTGTCTCACTATTGCTGCAGGGTGAATTAATAGAACTCTCAAGACTCATAAAGTTTTAACCTGCAGCCTTCGGAATGGGAAACGATGGTGTGGGATATCAAGAGTGAAGGTCTGGCCTGGACCGCATGGCGCAGCGGTCCAGGCACCTAGGCTACGAGGTAGCCTGACAGCGCGTCGTGGGTTCGAGTCCCGGCCTTTGCTGCGTGTCACTCCCCATCTCTCACCCCATTTCCTGTCAGCCTACTGTCCTATCCATAATACGTGTGGTTCAGTGAGGCCGCAGATCTCGCAGAGTTGCCGACACTTATTTCCCTCAGAATTCCATCAGTCATCTTGATCATACACTCCTCCTCCAACTCACTCCCTCACTGCTACTCTCCTTTACCTGCCGTTTTGTCCACCCTGCTGTGTTGGTCTTATTGATCCAGGTACAGACGGTACATTCAGACAAACCTTGGTTGTCCTGCAGGGACCGGAGAGAAAATCATTGGGTTAGTGAGGTGCAGGTAGGCAGGCGATGTATCTGTTTTGAGCTGAACGCTGTGTTTAAAGTGGTTAGAGCTAGTCACTGGATCCATGCCAAATTCAAGCTCTTTGAAATGGAAATGACACTGCAGGAGACAGGATGCCCTCTCTAGTCTCCAGCACAAAGCTCAGCTGATGTAAGACAGAGTATGAAGCTGACCCTTAACCCCCAGTATGAAGCAGACCCTTAACACATACGTGTGTGTGTGTGCGTGTGACATACTATAGTCCATATTCTGGGACAAAATTGGTGTCCCCAATTTGAATTCAGGAAGGGTAGAGTTTGCTGGTGTTACACGATGTGTGGGCCAATGCAGTCATACACCGATTAATTTAATGTTCATTTGCACACAGATAAAACCGTTTTAATTTTTTATTTCATGTTTTATTTTCATGTTTCTTAAACATAAATAAAAAACATCTAGTACATTTTCATGTGGCACCCACGTTCTTGTAGCATACTAACTAAGCCTCATATCAATACTTGGGATGGTACTGTACTGAAAACTGAATGTTATAAGAACAAGTGCTTTATTTACTCAACAACAATCGCTGTCACTGGTTGTGACATCATGGCTGCTTAGCACTCTGATTTGATATATAATCTGTCTACTTGTAGAACCCAATGCCTCTCAAAACGAATTAGTCAGACTACTAGACCTCAGGCTTAGGACTCACCTAACCCCTGCTCATTACGCTAGGGTGGGGATGGCTCAGGCCTCAGGGTAGAGGACAGAGTACAGCAACTTGCGATGGACCTGGTTTTCAAGATACTCAAGGGACCAGTGCCCATGTACCTGTCAAACTGCTTCAAAAGAGTGAGGAACACGCCCACAACACCAGAGGGAGCTCCACTGATCTCATTCCCACCCAGATTCGGCACAAACATGGGGATGAATTCATAGTACTATTATGCCACCAAAATGTGGAATGCCCTACCACCAGCCATCAAAAAGTGTGACTCCCTATCCTCCTTCAAAACCGCCATAAAAGAGCACCTGTCTGCAATTTGCAACTGGACTGCACCTAGAAATCTTCTAGCTTGCCTAAAGAAATGACCCCCCCCTACTGTTTTTCTGTAAATATACTTTTACTGCTCCCGGTATTTATTATTTCTTGTATAGTATCATATATATATCAAATATCATATACAGGCTAGTTATACTCATCCTTTTAACCATTAGTATTCATATCAGAGGCTGGCTTAGCATGTATGTCTTTATATGTCTTGATGAATTTAATACATACTGTACCTCTGCACATTTTGCAAACGGTTAATAAAGTATTCAATCAATCAATCATTCAATCAATCAATCAATCAATCAATCGAGGGTGCCAAGTAGGACACCTACTGGTTGACAGCAGTAGTGATGTAAAACGGACTGCAGATGAAGGGAAGTAATTAATTGAATTGAATTATGCACATCCACTGTTACCAATATTACCGGTGTTAATATGCATTTATTGGGAAAATCTCCACACCCGGTAATCCTTGTAGAGTTAGGTAGCCTGGCATCGGCAGTTATGTTAGCACATGCAAATATAGAGTTGCTACAATCAATCAGATCAATTAGTGACAATTTCAAGTTAGGTAGTGTATTGGTCTGGCATATCTGTTTTCAAGTAGGAATAAATGGTGGCCTGGTTACAAACGTTCTCATATTACAGCTAAAATGTACACTAAAATATATTTCTGAAAACTTTTGGAGCTGATAATCAGACTGGTAACATCATTTTGAAAAAAAAAAAGATCAGCACTGCCTAGCCCTAGTTTGCCAGTTTTATCTGAGGTTCGTGAGCCTCATACTGTTGCCGCTGCACAGACCTGCAGACTGTCAGTCACCCTATCACACCCGCCCCATATTAGATGAACAGTTGTGATTTGGTGGGAGGCGGACCGGACGTATCTGGCAGAGAAAATAAAAGAATTGCTATGCTGGCGGATTTGTTTGGTACTCAGGCTAAGCGTTAGGCATCTGTTATGGATAATTTGGGAATCAATGTCCCCAAAAGTTTTCAAAACCAACCTCAGTGTGTGGTGAGGTGAATGTCCTTTTTCACTCTGATCATATTGCAGAACTGTAGCTCACATAGGGCAGGTAGTTTGCTACAATACATAGAAATCCTTCCTTCCCATCATCCATAATTTCATTCCTCCTTCCTGTGTACTGTAGGTACTTATATGGTTTCCCTTCTTACCCTGAAATTTTGAAATGAAGCTTAGCATACTATCTCAATCCGCTGCCCTCCCCTCATATTATTATCTCTCTCTCTCTCTCACACACACACACACACACACACACACACACACACACACACACACACACACACACACACACACACACACACACACACACACACACACACACACACACACACACACACACACACACACTATGGAGATGGTTTAGAGTTGATTTGTTTTGGAAGCTGTCCTTGTCATACTGCCCTCTCTCTCTCTCACTTTCCATCTCTCTCTCTCTCCATTTTCCCTCACTGTCTCTCAGCCAGCCATTCCCCTCTCAGCAAGCTGTTTTCCTGCTGCTGGTCTTGTGATGTGCTGCAGACTCTGTCTCCAGAGAGCAGCGTGTTTATCTCTCTCTCCCTGCCGACAGGGGAGCAGCAGCGTGCACAGGCACCACTGTGACTTAATTGATCTAATGTTAAAGCTCTTACGAAGGTCTTGAGTGTGGATATGTGTGCAGTGTGCACACATGCTTACAAGTACGGCTCCTGCAGGCAGTGATCAAACACCTTAGATAGCAGATAGTAGGGCTAGGCAATTAAGCGAAAATATATTGAAACCACAATTTAAAACCAATAACCGAATCTTGGGTAGTAAGCAGTAAAAAAAATGGATACATATACAGTATATATTAATACAATTTCATGTATATTTTTTTATTTTTATAAGATTCGACTAAATTGATTCGTCTGATCACGTATCATAGTTTGTTGTTCAATGGTGGCGTACAAAAACGTGAAAATAGCTTGTAGATGTGTCTAGTTGTGTCTTTTAGTTTCCAAATACCGCAATGTTGCCCGTATTTAAGTTGTTCTGTATTTGAAGACTGTGTGCAGGTGTCTTCTCATTTTCAAAAAAAGAAAAAACCTTGAACCATCCAGTACTTGTCTGATCAAGCTCAAATATAATTTACACGCACACATAGTGATTCCAGTGTTGATAACCTGGCTAGCTTGTTGTCCATGTGGCAGACATTCCCAATGGGGTGCTGACTGTACTACTTCTGGCTGTGTGGAATGCCTTGTCACGCCATGCAGGCAGGCAAGCAGGAGGAGGGGAGACTCTCGCTAGCCAGTATAGTAAGCAGTTCTTGTCAGACTGGAGAGACTGAAGTAAAGTAGGTTGTTTGGCTCATGTGCACAGTGGCTCAGGAAGCTGTTTTTGACTAAATTTTTCATAGTAACTTAATACTTTTGGAAATTATAGAGATTCAGATTTCGCAAGTTAGCTGTGGTGTAAAAGCCTGGATGTAGTCGTCGCAGAGAACGCACGGCTGGGGAGGGGGGGGGTTCCGTATATGCTCTCATACTTTATTCAGAAATGTACGTCTTATCGAGCTTGAGGACACCATTGAAAGTAATAGGCAGACAAAAAAGAACAGGGAGGCCGCGTCCATTGAGTTCAATGGAGAAATGGAGAATGTTCTATTCGGTTCCTCAAGCTATATAGAGCCGTAACTATTCATACGCTATAGTGGCAACAGTTTCTGCAGACTAGCAGATCTATCTATCTACAATCATTAGACATTGTGTTTTACTTTCCCAAAATGGGGAGCCTGTGGGGCGGGGTCTTATCTCTCCCCCTCCGTTCTCCATGCTCAATATGTGAGCATTAATGGCACTTAAGAGGGGCAATGCACTGTGAGCAAGTCGGTTATGAGAAAACCACAGCACTTCGGGGGGGGTAAATGCAGTTACTATCAGCCCTAGGGCTAATACAAGTGATCAGCTTGTCAGTCCTTTTAACACTCTCCTCACCCAGACAAAATAAAGGCTGGATGTGAGATAAAATATCATATACAGGCTAGTTATACTCATCCTTTTAACCATTAGTATTCATATCAGAGGCTGGCTTAGCATGTATGCACCTTTTCATATTCATATAGTTATGCACAGTGCACACCACCTGAGCTTCCCGCTTTACTGTTGGCCCTTGGAGTGGTTGAGTCCTAAGTGCCTCACTCAACGGCAATAAAGGCCCATTTATACTCTTATTCAGAACGCATACGTACAGTAAGTGTGCATACTGCATACTGTTCTGAATGCAAGCGTCATTGTTCACAGACTCGGCTCTGTACTTTATGTTAGCTCTCAATCTAACTAATATATCCGCTGAAAAACATATTCTTTCATGGAAAGATTTACCTACAATGTCTTCTTCGCTGTGTACCATTGTGTCTATACTACAGTTCCTCTGGTATTGCTCCGTAAATCTGCCTCTGTAAGCTTCCAGGCAACATGCAGACGTCGGATCAAAATGTACGCAGAGTACGGAGGTTGAGGCCCCGTCCGCATCCGTACTGAATGTGGAGTATAAAGGTTGTAGTTGTTCAGGGCAGGGGGAGTGTAATTTGTCCCTGTTCAAGGTTTCCCTGTACAGTGACAGTCCAGGAATTTGAACAAGATTCACAGTCACACAAGCACGGTTCTCTAACCTCTAGGCTACTCCTGTCCCAGTTACCGGTACTTGCCTTGCCTGCTTGTATTCTACTTTAGCTTGCTATAGCTGAACATTAGTGTAATAAGACGCTGACAGACATAGCTATTTTGTAGCTGGTATTCAATCCATGATCGGCATTTAATGCCGTTCATGAACTTCATGTGTAAATTTGATTGCGTAGATTAGCCATAAGCCCTTTGTAAAAAAATAACTGGTATTCTACCAAGCACTCTACACACCTGTGCTGTGTCTGCATTCCTTTGCCAGCTGAGCCTCTGTTTGTAATATAGTCCTTGAGTTCATCCTGGTATCAGTCAGAGCAACAGGCCTTCTCTTGTGGGATCGCTGTTTCATTATAGGGCACAGTAGTGGAGCGGCTAAATGCTTTTTATTGGCAGAATCTTTCATTTGATGATAAAAGCGTGAAAATTGGCATGAGCAGTCTCCATGGGTCACTTGACAAGAAAATTGTCCGAGGCAGATGTAATTTCAAGATGGCGGCCATTTTTCAAGATGGCCGATACCTTAGTGAGCAGTTAAGTGATATGATGGTTTATTTGGTGATACAAGCATAAAAATTGGCATGAATAGTCTCTGTGGGTCACTTGACAATAGGCCACCCACAGCTACTTCACATTTCAACATGGCGGCCATTTTTCAAGATGGCCAACACTTTAGTGGAGCATTTAAGTTATATAATGGTTCATTTGGTGATACAAGCATGAACATTGGCATGAGCAGTCTCTGTGGGTCACTTGACAATAAGCCACCCACAGCTACTTGAAATTTCAAGATGGCCACCACCTTAGTGGAGCAGTTAAGCTTAAGATACAAGCATGAAAATTGCCATGAGCCGTCTCAAAAGGTCATTTGACAAGAAACCCCACAACCACCGCTTGAAATTTCAAGATGACTGCCGCCCGCCATGTGGATCTTTACCTTTTCTCATAGAAATGTATTGGGTTCCTCAAAAAGCTCTGTCAAGAGAGGTTGTTTGACTGTGTTTTGTCTGACTACTCGCCCACGACCAGTCCAGTTTGGTAAAACCTGTCAGGAGTTGCCTCCCACCGGCATAGCTCTCAGGGTTCACTGAGGTACACAAGCTCCCTTACCACGACAAGGTAACAGTCACAAGGGCGGATTTATTTTTTATTTTTTAACTAACAGCCATTACATGTGTCAAATAAATACTAAGAAATGGGGAAACAAAAAATATGACTAATAAATGAGCACAGTTGTGGTGCTGATTAGCACAGTTGTGGTGCTGAACGGACAGTGCTCCAAAATTATAATTGAGCAATGGCTAATACTGAATGGCAGTAGCCACGGAACCATGACAAACTATACTAAGGAACTAAACTGAAAATATGCTTCACCGTTACGTATGGCAGTGGAAGGCAGTGGAAGCAATGTTACAAAGTAACAACTGAAAATTACACACTAATAGACTGGTGACAAAGTAAAACATGATGCACTGATGTGGCGAGGGGAAGCCGAGCCATAGGCTTACACTTGAAAACACAGAGGACAACGGGGAATAACTCTGGCAAAATAAACATGCAAATAGGTTCTAGCAGGGGCAACTATATAGGCATGTGCAACTGAGTCCATATCTGAAGCACTTACTGTACACCTTCCAGTACATGCCTTGGTGCACCCACATTTGGTCAACTCCCAACAACTCTCCGCAATAGGTGGAAGTGGAGTCCAGAAGACTTTCCACTTCTCGTCCTGTTCCACCCATCCCCAGTCAGATGGCTCGGCATTTGTGGATGTCGCTTCAATGCCTGTCCCCACACGTATCCAGCCTCATAAGAAGCACGTTTGGCATGCTCTTTGAGAGCTGCTTGAGTTGGTGGGACCAAGGCATAATGTCTTTGCGTTCTGGCAAAGAGATCAAGATGTAGATGCTCTCTTTTGGGCCCTTTCCAGCTCTGTGATGTTGAACCTAAGTTTACAGCTTAAATTATATTTTGCTCTGTTTCTTGTCAATGTGCTTTCTATGCCATCACCTTCATCTAGTCGGGTTAGACTAAGTAAGATAGGTAGAGCATTGATCTTATGAAATAATGGAACATTTCTTGCAATGGTATCATAACCAGTACGATCGTGCTCTCTGTTGAATGAACTCGGCTGAATGAGTTTTTCCTTGGTGACCTGCTGACAAATGAAACATCTGTCCCAGTTAGTTTTCTCAACTGTTATGATGGCTTCTGCCATGTCTGCAGCATAGGCAGAGGCCGAGGGTTTATCCTTTTACCACCTTTTACCAAGCACTTTGATGTATGGGATACAACTAAGTTCGTGCCTTAACCCTACACCTAGTCCGATCGTTCATCCAATGCCATTTAAATCCTGTGCGATCTGTACACCATCCGGTTAACTAAAACCCCATTAACCTTGGCTCGGCTCTCCCGCGCTGGCACAACCTGTCAATTCAGGTGCGGCTATCTAATTGTTTTGGGGTAAATTAGACAGCATTTGGGGTACTAACTTTCAATTAGCTGACATTGAACCCCACTCTGAGTTTAACAGCAGTGATATATCACCAGTGTGCCCTGGTAGTGCGGATATTCACTCTTATCTAATCTATCTATGATCAACAAATCAACACAACTGTATTGTGATGTGTTAAAAGTTGTTCTTTAGCATAATAACAATAATCGTATAATTGTCCTTAATGAAAAAAAACATACATTTCTATGAGAAAATGTATCTTTTGAGGATCCAGGGGGCGGCCATCTTGAAAATAGAAATTTCAAGTGGATGTGAGTGTTTTCTTGTCAAGCAACCCTTAGAAACTGCTCATGCCAATTGTAATGCCTGTATCAACAAATAAACCATTATATAACTTAATTGCTCCACTAAAGTGTTGGCCATCTTGACAAATGGCCGCCATCTTGAAATTTCAAGTAGCTGTGGGTGGCCTATTGTCAAGTGACCCACAGAGACTGCTCATGCCAATTTTCATGCTTGTATCACCAAATAAACCATTATATAACTTAATTGCTCCACTAAAGTGTTGGCCATCTTGAAAAATGGCCGCCATCTTGGAAATCCAAGTAGCTGTGGGTGGTCTATTGTCAAGTGACCCACAGAGACTGCTCATGCCAATTTTCATGCTTGTATCACCAAATAAACCATCATATCACTTAACTGCCCACTAAGGTGTCGGCCATCTTGAAAAATGGCCGCCATCTTGAAATTACAACTGCCTCGGACAATTTTCTTGTCAAGTGACCCGTGGAGACTGCTCATGCCAATTTTCACGCTTTTATCATAAATTGAAAGATCGTAGCACTTAGCTGCTCCGCTACAGCATGTATTGCTCACACCTGCACATGTTTGCACACAGATGCTCACAGTTTGCAGATTTCAAGTAATTTCATTAATCAATAGTTGGTTCACCTTATCGAATGATCAGTGATTCATGGATAAGCGATAATTTTCCTTTGAACCTGAATCTAACACAAATCTACTTTGTAACCTCCTCAATCTAGTAGAAACCATCTCAGGTTAGGGTTCTAACCTGAGATAGAGGCACTGTGTTAAGATGTTAGATGAATGCTGCATTCCAATAGCAGTGAGCAGAGTTCTCAATTGCAAGGACGGGGCACTGTAGACGAACACTATAATTTACAGTGGGGAACTGTGTGTGTGTGTGTGTGTGTGTGTGTGTGTGTGTGCGTGTGCGCGCATGTGATGTGCATGTCCATGTGCATTCATACATGTCACTCACTCTTTGTGCTTTGTAATCTTGCTAGCTCTCAGGAATCTCCCTCACTGCCCTTGCTTGTATCCAGGCCATGTGGCTGCAGTCAGTCGAGAGGAGAGTGGAGAAATGATTAGAATGATCTTATGTCCAGCTGAGGCACAACTTTAGATGGCTTTTGAATTGGACGGCAAACCCCTAGGTATATGGGAGCTCGTTGAATGTAAATAAGAGCGACGAAGGCCCATGCTTAAATAACTGAACTGAGTTTAGTTATTTAGGCAAGCATCCGTTTTTTAAATTGAAACCATATAGGAAGTGACAGTTCATATGAATGGCCGCTAGTTTCGCTATTTCCCCCCTGTTGCCTGCAGAAGCAGCCTATGGTTTAGTTAGGTGGTGTATAGAGGGCTTGGTTGGCATTTTAGTCCATGATGGAACTAGACCAGAATTGATCTAATCAGTGTCAGTACCACCCAATGTGATGAATTGTCTCTTAAAAGAAACTGAATGAAACAAACAAATTCATTATGCTGTAAGCAGACATTAAAATATATTAAATTAACTTAAATGAATGTAGACTTGACAATCAGAAACCACAGGGCAATCTCGGACTGAATAAAAAATAAGAGAAGAGGAGGGTCTTTAAATGTCAGTGGTGAGGCAACTGGCAAGATTTAATGTGGGTCACTTTTTTGGTTTTGAGACGTTTTTAGGTAGTAACTGAGACAGGGGTGTTGTTGAGAGGATGATCTACTGTAACTGACTCTCTGGGGAGACAAAGTGAAGTTCAGATCATGATTCATCAGTGAAATGGTGGCGATAATCCATGTAGGACTTTAAAAACAAAAAGTAAGATTTTAAAATCAATTCTGTATTTCACTGGTACCCATTGCAAGTGAATCAAAATAGTTTTTTTTTTGTCTTTTCAAGTCTAGTCTTGAATGAACCATAGACTGATGCGCTGAGGGTGATCGGCGGTTGTCCCAAAACTATATCATAAATCCCCACATCCCCATACTGTATATGTCATCAACATGACTGACGTCATAGACTGGCCCGGACTCCATATTCGGGCATGGCTGATATGGAACTCCATATCGGCATAAAATTGACAGACGGACAGATACTCCATATAGGTCTAGTTGTTCCTGTCTGTCAGTCTGTGTGTGTGTGACTGACAGACAGGAACAACGGGTACTCTGACAACGGGTACAATGGGTATCTGAAGTGATAAATAGGATGATCAGTATCAGCTCGATCAAATTACCACATTGCACTCCACCTATTTTCCAGCAGATCTAAAAGTTGCAACGTATTGTGAGCTTGTACTGTATCGGCTATTTTCGTTACGCAATAAATCATGCTTAATGGTCCATTTGGTTACATTTGTCATCTCTGAGTTACGGGTCGCGGTGCGACAGATGCTGCCGTTCCACAATCCCAGACAGCTGTTGCATAAACTGCCATACATGCCACTGATGCCAAACGTATGCCAAGGGACCACACCTCTTGAAGGCAAAAGAAAAGTGATATGTCTGCACATAATGGCTGTCCCCAAGGGTGAATTTTCATACTCTGACTTTAATGTAGAGTAATGCTCCCTTTGTGTCCTATAAGTTAGTGTAATTCACTGTGGGGATTGGGGTCAAACGATAGAGCCACGGGGAAGAGGACAGCGCACCTTGAAGTTGAACATGATGAAAACTGCTGCCGCTTTAAGAAGTGGTGAGTCAGGTTTCTGTTGGCTGCTCTCATACATTATGGAAGCCACAAAGGCTTGCTTTGTCTCGGGGTCTGGTTAGCGCTATAGCTCCTCAGAGAGCCGTATGGCCCCCTCCTAATGTATCTGGTCAACATAATGGGTTTCTTATGTAGGCCCCCCACATTAGGGGCCTTGGTTAGCCCTGGATGGGGCCAGATATTAATGTTGTTGAGCTGGGGGAGCATGCTCCAGGCCTGTAAACAGAGCAGTGTGTTTGCTCTAAACTGCTCGAAGGCCCGGCACAGCAACTTCTATCTACAGTAGTCATCTCCGGCTCTTTGGGAGAGATTCTGCTTTAGGGCAGATGGAGCTGTTTTGTCAGTGTCTGTAGACACTTTTTTTCCTGTCTCTCAGAGAACCAGCCATAGAAACAGCATGATCGGCCTGCTTCATTCTATGAACTCTCGAGAAAGACTAATGATTAAGCCTGCAGAGCAGCAGGGGCACCTCATTATGGTAACCACACAAATTGTCCTTTTATAGAGGAGGGCGACACCATTCCACTCCTTCCCTGTCCATTGCTTCTGCTTCTTCTTTTATTATTCTGGGGGTCCCAGTATTCAATAGGACAGTCTTTTCAAGGTCAACAGCACTCTCTACACCTAGCACAGCACTCTCAGCACAGGAGCAGAGGCAGGGAATGAGCAGTCTTCTTGGTCAAATAAGTGGTCAAAGTGCTAGCAGTAATGTACCATTTTAGGGCAAATTGTAGGCTGCAGAAAAATCTCTACCTAAAACGGCTGTGGAAGACATTTGGTGTTTCTCTCCCACTCCCCGTAGGCTGCATGGTGAATACTGGTGGGAAAGAGAATTGCTGGTTCGTTTATTGTGCTGTCTGGCAGACAAAATCAATGTCAAGGTTGAGTTAGTGAAAATGAGATATACATGAACAGCTAAATGTTTGTGCACATGCAAGAGTCTGTTAGCTTTTTATGTCTGTCATTGTAGTATGTGCATGTGTGTCATCGTGTACGTGCACATAACTGAATGCATGTGTGCATTAGTGTCACTCGATTGTGATCATAAATTCAGCTTGTTTGGCTTGAAACCAATAGCAGGTTGATCCATTATGCCAGTGTTGTCATTTGCGGGGCCTCGTTGCTTAGATCACAGGGGTTTCTATTTCTAATAAGTATTTTTCTATCTCACCACCCCACCCACCGTTACCATGGTTTCAGTGTTTATATCCCCAGGGGTGACAATTCTTCATCAACACCCCTTTATTATACACCACCAAACAAATTGGCGTCCTGTTTACACACACTCATTTGAATGTATTTGGTGACTGGGTGTGTACCTTGCAGATAATTTTACATGAATCCAATTCTGAACAGGCGGCTGGTCAGTGCATCGCACTTTCACAACAACGCTTTCGGTTCCGCCCACATTCTGGCTACATTCCGACCACTGACTGCTTACTGGAGAGTAAAATCCTCAGTGTTCATTTAGCACCGAGAGTAAAAATGGATGCTATCAGGGTTAAATTAACACTGAGGAGTTTACGGTGTGTGACAAGTATGAGATTGAATGCTAGACCTCTGTTCAAACAGTGATTCATCAACAGCAGAGAAAAGGCCATACACCACACATCGATTCTGTGGCTTACTGCTTTCTTTCTCGTTTTTTTGCTTGAGAACACCCTGTTCGGGTCCAGCACTCTGATGTCTACGGTAACTAGCACAGCTGGCACTTCCGTTCACGAAAATCTTGACATTTTATTTTTAAATTTCCATTTCTGCTAAGCAGCAAGCTATATATGCTTAGATGATTTTGATTTATATTAGGATAAATTTGCGTGACTGTAACGACGCAACGGAAGTGGGGAGGAGGCTTCACAACCGCTTTATATTTTAATCATGATCAGAGCTCCCGTGTCCCAGACTGTATGACCGGAAACATTTGAAAAAAGAGGCAACAGTCTGGCCACGCGAGACTATAGGGTTGGCAACTTTTAGATTTGCTTTTCCTCTTGTAGCCTAATCACGACTGACTGACTCATTCATGGCCTCTTGCTCCACGGCCATCAGCACCACACACTGATTTTTTTCCACAGCGCACACGCACACACACTCACACTCACACAAGCAGGCTGCAGACATGTCAGGAACAGAGAGATAGACAGGACTTGGATGAAGGGGCCATTGGGTCACATTCCCATTGAATTTGGTTTAGATGGAAAGCTGGCATCATGAAATGTCCTTAGATTGCATGTCAGATCCACAGGGACACAGGTTGGCTATGTGTGATATTATACTGTGTGTGTAAATCAAATCAACCAAACCTAATTGACTTCCTTGTGTGTAACAAAGTGACAAAGCACCGTGGTGGACTGGAGTCGAACCCTAGACCAATCATGCGCAGTGGTGAGCATGTACTATACGGCCGATCTACACCAGACTTTTCAAAGCGAGCGTATGCGTGGTGCGTACAGCTCGTTTGTTTAGATCCAAGTGATTATCAATGATACAGGCTACACCATACGCAGACTTTTAAAATAGGACTGGATCTAAAAGTGCGCGTATGTGCGTCGTGTGTGCGAAAATTCTCTGGCGTGTTTCCACCGATACCACTGCGCCATCATTCACAGAAACAATGTCTTCCTTGATACTATTAAGATGAACATATGTTTATGATGACCTTCCAGTCTTTTATTACATTTTTTTTGCAGAGAACATACCTTTGTACAAAGTATTTTTAATTCAACACAAAGCTGAAAGCTGTTGCTATTCGACTGTTGCTGTTTCTGTTGCTAGGCATCGTTGTCTATGTAAGAATAATACTGAATGACTTTGTAGCATCAGTTGAGCCTCTTTGTTTCACCATTATCTCACCTCTCTCTATCTCTCACTATAACGTTATCTCTCAGTCTCTTCTTTCTTCTGCTCCTCTATGTCATTGCTCAGAGATGGTCACAGACCCTTGCCTTAAATTAGATTAGATGCCTTTATTATCCATAAGGGGAAATTGTTTTGCTCAGGTCAATGCATACATTCAAGACAATACATAAATATACACCACAATTAAAACACCCAGTAAAGTACCTCTATAAAAGGTTTAATTATCAATTTAAAAGGGTCTTTAAAAGAAAGCAATGTCCTCTCCATACTTGTGGGATGCCCATAATGTGTTTGTGTATGATTTCATGTGTGTGTGCATGTATGTATGTCCATGGAAGCTATTAGCACACCGAGTCCAGCTCATCCAGACACCTGCGTGTGCGTGTGTGTGGGTGTGTGTGTGTGTGTGTGTGTGTGTGCGCGCGCGCGTCCTTCATGTCAGCGGATCAGTGTAATAAACACTAACATTGTGCTGGCTCACATGCACACTACCGCACTGGGAGAGTGGTAAACTGTGTTTCTACTGTGTGTGTGTGTGTGTGTGTGTAAACTGTTACTACTGGTCAGTGTGTTACCACATTGATCTGGCTCCTTTCTCTCTGGGGAAAGAAACATCACCAAGTGTGTCACTTTGATGGCAACCATCAGGTTCACAAAATATGCACACTCTGATGTTTACACAAATGTTTCACTCCATATCACCTTTTATGTCATGCAAAGTGTGTGAAGAAGCAAGCAAGTGAGCGTATATGACATGCACGTTACACTACTCCTGTTTGAGCCTGACCTCTTGAGAGCACAGCTGCATGCTCAGCTTTGAGGGAGATGTATATATATTTTTTGTAATAGCTGTCTTCTCAGATGCATGTAAACATGTCAGACAGCACTTGCTCAGCAGGAACCAGGTCTTTGTCAAAGAGACAAATCCTCTGTGCTGCCGAGGGCCTCATAAACTGTAGCCCTATGCTGCTATTCCCAGTTGTGTTATTAGCTTAGTAAAACATGGGCAGAATTTACTCTCCCCTAGGCTGATCCTTGACTAACATCTCACACCCTCTCTCTCTCTCTCCCTCTCCTTCCTATTTCAGAGGAAATCAAAGAAGAATCAGAAAGATTAAGGTAAGCTGATTTTAATTATTTAAAACAAGATCCCTCTCTGTCTGTGCATTTGCAACTCCTACAGGTTAGTTGGGTTGCCTGTTCAGCAGAGTGCGGTACTGAGATGGATAGCGTGTTCCTCAACACGCATTACGCCCTCCCAGTGTGAACTCCTCACTGTCAGGTGACAAGAAGCAGCTGGTGACGTGACGTCACGTGTTTCGGAGGAGACACGTGTTTTACACACCCGCCCCAAGACCAACCAGTAGGGGTCAACAGTGATACGGACTATATTAGTGGTGAATTGGGATTTGGCATAATGACTAGTGGGAGGAAAATTAAATAATTGTAAGAAAGAATTGGGGAGAAAAAGGAAAATCAGGTGGTCATTTAAATGGGTTTGTCTGCCTGTTTCTGCTTGTTCAGGCCCTGTAAGATTCAAGGCAAGCAGCCCTCCCTCTCTCTCAATCACTGTGGGTCATTCTTGTGTTCAGTGAAGGGGTTTGTCTCTGTGCTGTCTGTAGTGTGTTTTTGTGTTTGCCCCTTGCCTCCTTGTTAATGGGTTCCTCCACAAACCCCTGCCTGATGCCCAAGTCCTGTTTGAAAGAGTGTGTGTGTGTGTGTGTGTGTGTGTGTGTGTGTGTGTGTGTGTGTGTGGGTGTGCATGCGTGCGTGCGTGTATTTGTATGCGCTGCGGGTGCCCCGGCTGCCAAGTAGCGCAGGCCTTGGAATGAAATGCAGCATGATTGCCACTCCTCTACCCCTTCCTCGCTGCTGCCAGCTTCTCTCTCTGTCTTTCTTTCCCTCTCTTGTTATCTCTCTGTCTCTCTCCATTCACATTCCTTTCCTCTGATTTGCACATAAACAGAAAAACCACATCGGCATGTTTCAGAGACCAATGTTGTCTTGAAGAAGCCCCCTGGGTCCGTGGTGGTTGAGGGTTTTCTGATAAATATAGACATCATAAATGTCTGACCAGTATCTGTGCCTTTTCATTGTCCCATGCTGTTAATTTTCTATCACCCATCTGACTAGACTACTACTGCCTCAACACAAGTCCATGCACCACTTTAGAACCAGAACATTCTTTTTATCGCAGCTTTACCTATACTGGACAAAATCCACACTGCCAGCTTAGCTTATACTTTAGCTCTAAGAAAGACTTTACCTCTGAGGAGCCATCGCCACCTCCGTAGCTGAATGACTGAAGAAGTACACTTAATGTCCATATTATTAATATAAGCAGCAGTATAAAGCAGAGGTTGGGCTGGTTCTAGGGGTGGGGGCAGGCTGGCTGAGTCCAGAAATAAACTACAGGAGCAGGGTAACGGCTCCCTGCAGACGCGCTACACAATAGGAGAGACTGAGTCAAGCCAATACTGTAGAGTTGATGGCCTTAGCTGAATCACTGCTCTGCTGTGATGTCATTGTAAAAGAAAAAAGGAAGATTGGTGTGACCTGCTAGCCGAATGGTTAGGGTGCATATCACATGGATGGCCGCAATGCTCTGATCACCGAGTACCCGGTTGGATTCCCAGCCAGCAAGACCATTTACTGAATGTCACCCCCCTGCTCACCCTGTTTCTCCTGCCAATACAGGAAATAATTCCTGAAAATATCTTGGAAAGAAGATAGGAAAATCAAATGGCGGGGACGGCACTGAAGAACACATGTCCAGACTGGAGAGCATCCAGATAATGCCTGTGTTTTTAATCTGATCTATTATTGGCTTTTTTATGTTTCCTTTTCTCCTCTCCTCTGCTCTCCTCTCTGTCTGCGCGGTCATCCCTCTAAACGAGCTGAAGTCATCCTTTTACTCTGCCAAGACATAAACAAATAAACCCCCCCTGGTACCATGCCCCCTCTCTCTGTGTCCATCTCCCTCCTCCTCTACTATGTGCACAGTGCAGTCTGGGTGTGGTACCACCATGGCTGCTGGGGGATGCTTAAGCAACACGAACCACTGCCATCCTTTACATCTACACCTCCAGAGCGAAAGAACAGAGAAATATAGTTTCAGCATTTGATTAATGGCACAGTTATGAGCCCATGGCTGGTAGATGCTCGCTCAGCGAAAAACAAAAACGAGGCATAGTCGTTGAATATGAAGCCTACAGCATTGCCTCCTCTGCCAAGCCAGAGAGATGAATTTCCAGCCCATTCAGTCACTATACTGAATACAATGTAATAAGAAATATATGTGTGTTTACATATTCCCCTGAGATTAGCATGTATTCACATCATCAGAGGGATGGAAAAGCAGGATCTGCATTTTTCTTGTCTTTTTTTTCCCAATATCTTAGCACGCAAAGGCTCAGCGCTTTGCTCGACATGAGATCAGTACAAGCTGAAGTGGTAGTGAACACCAAACGTGGTTCTTTAACATGCGTCCGCTCGCTGTGCCTGCATGTCAATCGGGGGACGCTGGTTGACGGAACAGACCCTGTGATCAGTTTTTTTTTATCAGACACTCTCCCTCTCTCTTTGTATGTTCTTCCGTCTCAGTCCGCCCCCGGGAGATGGCAAATCGGGCTCCAGCACTTTACCGCCAATCAAATCGAAGACCAACTTCATCGAAGCCGACAAATACTTCCTGCCGTTCGAGCTGGCGTGTCAGTCCAAATGTCCGCGCATCGTCATCACCTCACTTGACTGTTTACAGGTCAGTGGTCGGGGGGGCTGGGAACGAAACCAAAGTGTGTGTTTGTGTTTGGATGAGACATTAAGTTGTATTTACTGTGCTCTCCACAGTCTGTTAATGCCTGTAATCCAATGTTGGCCATGTCGCACTTAACTCATTCACTGCCAGAATTATTTCTGGCCTGTTTGAACACCGCCAAGATTTTTCATTGAAAAAAAAAAGTACTCAGGAGCCGAGATACAGAATTTTTAAGTTTTAAGTTAACAAGGAAGTGGATGGGAGTCTATATCTTCGAAAAATCATATCTCCTTGGTCTTTGGGTCAAAAAAAAAAAAAAAAAAAAAAATATTTTTAATTTTTTAATTTTTTTTAAAAAGTCGTTTTAGTCGTTCTTGGCAGGCATGGCTTATGGACAGAAGTCGTTTTAGTCGTTCTAGGCAGTATATGAGTTAAGCAATATTACACGAGAGGGTGTGCTTTACCGTCATTATTGGCACGACAGTGATGCGGTCAGGAACGAGGCGCCAGCCGAGTTCCGCCAGCATCACTGAAGTGCCAATAATGTAAGGTAAAGCACACCCTCGAGTGTAATATTGCGATTATACAACAGTTACCAACAAAACACATCCAAATGTATTCATATTGTGGGGCAATTAATAATAAAAATGTTTCGCTATTGTCCGTTTCCCTGTAAAGAGAAGAGTTTTTGACTGAGAGACATTAAATAGTCCCTGTAGCAGTGCTTTGAGTTTGAGGCACCGTCTCATCAACACAGCTGAGCTATCAATGCTTGCGCAGTGGAATGAATTCCAGTAGGCTATATGCTCCGTCGTACGACCGTGTCACGCGGCCAAAATAACTGATCTACAAGCTGACAACGCGTCGCGATGGCGACGCGTTGTGAACTTGTAGATCGGCTATTTTGGCCGCGTGACACGGTCGTACGACGGAGCATATAGCCTACTGGACTGTTAACGAAATGGGAGTCATTTTACTTTACACAGGAGGATATTTATAACCATATAACCATTTTGCATAGCTGTTTGTTCTCCGGTGGCGGCGGTGGGTCAGGCTACTGTCTGTTTGTTTTCCTACCGTGGGACAGAGTGACTTCACAGCACAGCTGTGCCATATAATGGTCTAATCAGGTGCGGACTGGACTCATGACTGGACTGCACTGCGGAGTGATTTATTAATGTGATTAGGCCCGTGCTATGATGCTGGTTTGAAGCACGGCTAGAAAGCTATTTCAACCAATCAGATTGCTTGTTCGGAACTACCTGTTGTATAATGAGCAGTGTAGTTCATGTTTGAATGCTTCATCATCAGTAATTTCTGAATTCCGTTAAAGCTGAATTTAGCAGAGTGCAAGTCATCATGACTATCTGAACAAAGTGGCCACCATGTCATGTTATACATCACGTTGTTTCTGTGTGTGTGTGTGTGTGTGTGTGTTTGTGTGTGTGTAGAAGCTGATTGCGTACGGTCACCTGACAGGCAGTGCCCCGGACAACACAGCCCCTGGCAAGAAGCTGATCGACCGAATCATAGAGACCATCTGCGCCTGTTTCCAGGGACCACAGACTGATGAAGGCGTACAACTACAGATCATCAAGGTGTGCCAACTCTTCCCTCTCGCACATGTGTGTCTGTCTGGAGGGATAGCGATTCATTATACGTACAGTGTATAAATTATTTATATGGTTATCCAGCATCTACCATTGACACCGCAGTCACTAAGTGAACCGTATAGAGTATAGCAGTGAGGTGCCGGAAGTACACGTCACATTCCATTCCAACATAAGGGATTTCATTACCAGCCATAATGTCTTAACAATTCAATGTACTGTACAATACCACTAGGATCCTGGTTGTAAAATAATGCTACATGCTCCTGTAGAAGCCACAAGTCTGTATGCAATCACTGTAGTTTTAAAAGGATCGCCCTCTATGACTAAAATGACAAATTAAAAACACCTTCAATATGTTCTTTGTTTTAGAAATAGTTCATCAGGACAATGCCTGTCGCAAGTTGATGATGACATTTGTCCATGTGTGGTCCAGCCCTATGGAATACATGCTAATAAAAACATTTAAAATATTGAATTGATGCTCATATTAACCTTGGGAAGTATCAAGTTGTTTTTAGCGGTGCCAACCGCTCTATACGTGGCTTTGACTCCGTCCGTCCGTCCGTCCGTCCGTCCGTCCGTCCGTCCGTCCGTCGTATGAGCCTGGGATGAGCACGGCAAAGAAGAAACACATACAAACACACGCGCACACACAGACACACACACACGCACGTGGACACTGCCTATGTCATCTCTCCTCTCATTGCCCACACGTACCACTGGTTATCAAAGAGGGGTCCAGGGACCCCTAACGTATGTTATGTCCGAGCACGGGATGAGCACAGGATTTTAAACAGCTATAACTCCAGTTTCCAGCATGCCAGCAACTCCACATTTGGTATGTGGACTTAGACCACCAATAGGGACGAGCATGAATTGCTGAAGTTCTCAATGAGGGGTCCAGGGACCCCCTGCCCCCGTATGAGCACGGGATGAGCACGGGATTTTAAACAGCTATAACTCCAGTTTGCAGCATGCCACCAAGTCCACATTTGGTATGTGGACTTAGACCACCAATAGGCACGAGCATGCATTGACGAAGTTATGAAAGAGGGGTCCAGGGACCCCCAGCGCCCGTATGAGCACGGGATGAGCACGGGATTTTAAAGAGCTATAACTCCACTTTGCAGCATGCCAGCAAGTCCACATTTGGTATGTGGACTTAGACCACCAATAAGGACAGGCATGAATTGCTCAAGCCCCGCCCCCTCTGTCTTCCCATTGGCTGGCCTTCAAACAGCCATAACTCAAGATCGCAGCATGCTATGGAGTACAAATTTTGTACATGGACTAAAGCCAGCAATAGGGACTAACTGTCATTACTTAAGCCCCGCCCCCTCTGTCTGCCCATTGGCTGGGCTTGAAACAGCCATCATTCCAGTTTGCAGCATGCTACCAAGTACAAATTTGGTAAGTGGACTCAGGCCACCAATGGGACGAACTGAAATGAGTTAAGGCCCGCCCCAAAGGCACCGCTTCCTTCACACAGGGTGTGATTTTTTTGTTATGTTTAGGTTAAGTACGATTGTTTATCACTGGACCACATAGACAAATGACATCATCAACTTGCGACGGGCGTTGTCCCACTTGAGTAAAAAATGAACTATTTCTAAAATAAAGAAAATATTCAAGCTGTTATTAATTTTAGCTATAGAGGGCAATCATAATGTTTTAAGGCTTATTTAGGCCAGGGATCCTTTTTAGAAAAACATGTTTAACTAGCGATCTTACAGAGAAATACTCCATCCTCACAATGCTGTGAGTGTAACATGCAGTGACGTCAACGTCCCTGATTGTCGGATCTCGCGTTGCTAAGGAAACCCCCCCCCAAATGAATGAACAGATGAAATGAAAGAACAGAATCTGAATGATAATAGGAGCTGCGTTTTGGACTTCATGGACGGATTTTTTTTAGCGGTGCCAACCGCTCTACGTTTGACTCTGTCTGCGTGTCCGTCCGTCCGTTTGTTTGAGCACGGGATGAGCACGGCAAAGAAGCAACACATACAAACACACGCACACACACACACACACACACACACACACGGACTTGGAGATTGCCTATGCCATCTCTCCTCTCATTGGCCACACGTGCTACTGGTTATCAAAGAGGGGTCCAGGGACCCCCAGCGTATGTTATGTCCGTCCGCCCGTATGAGCACGGGATGAGCACGGGATTTTAAACAGCTATAACTCCAGTTTGCAGCATGCCACCAAGGCCACATTTGGTATGTGGACTTAGACCACCAATAGGGACGAGCATGAATTGCTGAAGTTATAAAAGAGTGGTCCAGGGACCCCCAGCGTATGTTATGTCCGTCCGCCCGTATGAGCATGGGATGAGCACGGGATTTTAAACAGCTATAACTCCAGTTTGCAGCATGCCACCAAGTCCAAATTTGGTATGTGGACTTAGACCACCAATAGGGACGAGCACGAATTGCTGAAGCCCCGCCCCCTCTGTCTTCCCATTGGCTGGCCTTTAAACAGCCATAACTCAAGTTCGCAGCATGCTACGGAGTACACATTTTGTACATGGACTAAAACCACCAATAGGGACGAACTGTAATTAGTTACGCCCCGCCCCCTCTGTCTGCCCATTGGCTGGGCTTTAAACAGCCATCATTCCAGTTTGCAGCATGCTACCAAGTACAAATTTGGTAAGTGGACTCAGACCACCAATAGGGACGAACTGAAATGAGTTAAGCCCCGCCCCAAAGGCACCGCTTCCTTCACACAGGGTGTGATTTTTTTATATAGTTTCGCTGCTGTGTTTGAGTTTTTTCTTAATTTTTTGATTCTGGATTCACCGTTAAAAAAACTAAACTAAAACTCTGTGCGAGTCAAAGACACAAAAACACCGGGTAGGTAAACGATAGAAATAAATTAATTTCTTGGGTGAACTATTCCTTTAACGTACGTAGATGACCTCAGCAGGGTTACGTTGTTTCTGCTAGGTCAGTTTGTATCTGTCACACATTCTGCAACATAACACAGGGGGACATTGCTATCTGAACCATTCATACCATAAAAACAGCATTTTCCTGATTGAACTATACAGGTAGTATTGTCGAATCCACCGCGGTGCATCGTCGATCGTATAAACAAACACTATTGGCCCATGTCCAGGGGAGTGGAGCCATGCGGGGAGGGTGATATTTGTCTCCCATTCGCCCACGGGCTGGGGCAGCACCTGTCAGCAGGGAGTATTGGGCGGTGAGCGCTCCTGGCTGGCAGGCGAGTCGGCAGGATACAACAGCAGTGACAACACACAAATGTGTGTGGGGAGGAATTCATTGACATAACGACTAAATTGGGGAGAAAATAAAATGTATTGATTACCGCTATTCATGCCCCATGCTGTCACAATTGATCCTCTCTCTTAGGCTCTGCTGACCGCTGTGACGTCCCAGCACATAGAGATCCATGAGGGCACCGTCCTCCAGGCAGTGCGGACATGTTACAACATCTACTTGGCCAGCAAGAACCTCATCAACCAGACCACGGCCAAGGCCACGCTCACACAGATGCTCAATGTCATCTTCGCCCGCATGGAGAACCAAGCAGTATGTCCTCACACTTACTTCAGTACTGTGTACAGACACACACAGATGCACACACAGGCATACGGGGAAACAAAGGGCCAATGCTACACTTGGGTCTCATTATACTACTCTATATATCGCTTGGGAAAAGCAATGTATAGCCAGTGAAGCAATCTGTAAACTGAGTGTACAAAATCTTGACTCGACAATTCTATTGGGTTTCAGTTGCAAAGTAACACTATAAAGGGTTGTTTTGACAAAACAAGTGGCATTATTTTAGGACACAATGAGCCTGTACACTACAGTGTGCGGTGGATTTTCTGTTTTGCTTGGTGGTTCACTCATACCACTGTTCAGGAATGGGTAGTTAAGTTATAACATTGGCTTTGTGTTCCAGAGAGGTTTTTAATCACTTTCAACCTGGCGTCAATATTTTGGGCATATCATTATGGCTCCAAAAATGTACGTTTTTATAAAAGAAAAAAGAAGAAAAGAAAAGAAATGGCAAAAATAGCAGATCTACAAGCTCACAACACATCATGATGCGACACGTTGTGAGCTTGTAGAAGCATATAGGGCATAAGTGGTTAAGGTGCTGCATTCAAAACAAGCTTGCTCTAATGTCATCTTTTTTTCTTTTCAACTGACACTTCCCCCCCCCCCTCCTCCCTCACGTGCCTCCCTCCCCCCTCCCTGTCACCCCTTGGACACATAGCTTACAAATCACAAGCTATCTTGGTCTCTGGCCTCCAGAAAGCGTGACCGCCAGGTAAAGCGCACAGGACTGCCGTGACTTGCCTGATCTAAATTCTGAACTCTCTCCTGCGTGTGTGCGTGCGCGCGCGTGTGTTGCATCAGGCTTAATTCATCCACCCATCCACTCATGTGTTTCCTCCTGCGCTCCAGCTCTGGAGCCAGTATGCCATGTGGTTCCACCGTGCTTGTTGTGGCCTTCGTTGACTTGCCTACAAATCATCTTGCTTCCCTTGCACCGAATTCACATTTTACTTTGTCATTCACTTGCGGGCGCTTTGAGTTTGTGCGTGTGTGTGTATATGTTTGTGTGCGTGTGTGTGTGTGTGTGTGTGTGTGTGTTTGTTTTACGGCAGCCGTGCCTCTCAGTTTTGTCAATTTACTGTTGTCATTGTTTGTTTGTTGTATCCAGTGAACCCAAAATACTTATTTCAAAGCAGTGACAGGCTGGTGCTGACTGAGTCAGACTGAGTGAGACTGAGAAAGACATTATAGTAAGAAAGAAACAGACAGCGACAGAGATGGAAAGACAAGGCAGACATTGAGGCAGAGATAGGAACAGACTTGCGTTGTCGCTGCCCGCATAGCGTTAGGTCGTTCCACACAGGGTGATGCACTTTGTGTTGTGATGGTGTGTAGATATGTTGTCACCTCCTGCCTCGGCGTGGTGCAGTCCCACAGACACACAGCCTTTTACTCCTCCCCACTGCCCCCCCCCCTCCTCTCATCCCTCAGTCTCAGCCCTCTGCGTACACTGACGTGGCATTTAAATAATGAGCTTATTCTGTTGGCTCCGACACGGCTGTCCCCTCAAGTGTAGCTGCGCGTGTCTGGCCGAGTTACCGTCGCCCTTGTTCGATACTAATTGTTTTGCTTGGACCGCTGCGTCATTGAATTTTAGATGTTTACATTTAAATCGACCGAGACAAATAGATTTCATAAAAGCAGTTTGTGTATGGTGGATCATGTGACATACAGTTTTGACTGCTTTGGCAAAATATAGTAAAAAGATAGATTTTTGTGGAGAAATGTCAAGAAAGGCATAATGTTATGAACTGCGGCCAGGGAGACGATGGGAAAGGGAGTTAAGTTAACGACTTTAACCCCTGTGTCCCTATTTTGGGCTTGTCATTATAGGTCAAATAAATTGTCAAAACTAATTAAAAAATTGAAGATCTACAAGCTCAGAGTGTCTTGCATCACAAGGTGTTTTGAGCTTGTAGATTTGCTATTTTTGAAAATGGTTTAATAGGGCTTAAGTTGTTATAATAGACCACCTCTGCTGAAACATAATCACATTGATCGTCAGCCTCCCTGTGCTCGGCAGATTTATAAGATTAGGTATGGTTATTTATTTAGCAGCTAATCTGCAGCAGAGTTAAGGATTACCATCCATCACCATTGTTTTTTAGTGCTGTTTATATTTCCATCTGTGGCCTGCCTCTTTAATTGAAACATGCTTTTCATATCTCTTTAGTGGCTTGGTTGTTTCCATCTTTTTAATGGTTTTATTTATTTTCCATGGACGAACCTACAAATGCACTTGGATTGAAACTGCACCGTGGGCTGTAATTAGTTGAGCTTGGCTGAGAAATATAAAAATAGATATAATTGACCTTAACTGCTTGCAATTAATGTTTGCTCTTTCTTTTGGAAGTTCCGTAATGGTTGATGTTGCAGCTATGAACGGCATAATGAATGTCTTGCGTCCACTTCTACATACTGTTTTCTCTTTGCAGAGATCCACACTAAAGCAACGGTTCCCAAATAGTTTCTCTTGTAACCCAAATATTAGCCTTTATTTTTTCACCTTCTATAAAGTAGCAAGCAAAACTACTACATGTTATAATTTTGCCAGTTCATTACGCTGATGAAGGCATAGAACCGAAACGCATCCCACTGTCCTTTAACCCGTCTTACTTTAAAATAAAGAAGTGCTGGCATTATTATCTTTATAATTTTGCCAGTGACCATGTACCCACTGTACGTCTGGATACCGATCCAGCAACTTAGGAACACTGAACTCCAAAATAGCATCACTGTCCGGCGCTCCACATAATAAGCAGCAAGCATGACGCATCAGACATGCTGTATGAGCCATTTCCCATCAAAAATAACTCACGCCCCCCCAACACACGGAAATAGGTTGGGTTCACGTAAGAGAGCATGAATCGATTCCACACAGCTTGTCTCACCACTCGCTCGGTAGCATGTCCAACTTCACAATGAGTGCTCATTCATAAAACAATCCATCCTGACACACTCCTGATATTTAAGGAGGCCCGGAGGAGCCTTTTTTTCTGTTTCGCAGTCCCAAAGCCACCCGATGACACCTGGAGGCGTTGTGGCTGTGCTTTGGGCTCTGTGAGCCCTCAGGGAATGTTGGTAGGCTGTTGAAGCTTGGAATTGGTATGATGAGCCTTGTTTATATTGTCTTAACCAACCTCTCTCTGTCTCTGTGGGTGTGTCTGTGTGTGTGCCTGTTATCTGTGAATACATGCGCTGAGTTGTGATTTTTTCTTTTTGTGTGGCTGTTTGCATGCTCAATGTGTGTATGGTTTTGTGCGTGTGTGTTTCTGGACAGCTGCAAGAAGCAAAGCAGCTGGAGAGAGAGAGACATCGGCAGCACACGGAGCCCGATTCCCCCCAGCTCCAGACCCACATCCATGACCAGGACAAGGGCCCGGTCCAGGAGGCCAACGGGCCCGTTGTCACACCCACTGCCACCATTCCATCCACCCCGTCCACCCCCGCCCCCGAGGGCAGCAGCAGGGCTGTGTCCGGGGAGCAGGAGGACCAGGGCGAGTCGGGCCCCGCCGACGAGAATCCTGACCCGGAGAACGGCTCCGTCTTCCGCCCGGTGGAGAACGAGCAGACGGAGGCGGACCAGGGCACCGCAGCGGCACAAAGTAAGGCTTCAGCAGTAATGGACCACTGGAGCGCAATATATATTATCTGAGGTTATTCATCAGCTAATGGGGATCCTAATAAATTCAATAAAGTCAATACAAGTAACACATTGAACAAGCGATAGAAGAGAGCCAAAAAGACAATTCCATTGATAGTGATATGCAGGTTTTAGTCTTGAGTGTATGCAAGTTTGTCTCCAACAAGTGTGTGTTCCTGTCCAGATGCAGCAGCGCAGCAGCGCGAGGAGCCACGGGACGACGAGGAAGAACAGACTCCAAACTATGAAGAGAAAGCCCAGGAGATTGTCCAGAGTATTCTGCAAGAGGTTGTCAACACTGTAGCAGGAGGTGTGAGGCAATTTTCACAGCAATTTCAGTGATGATTTCTAATGGTTCCAGTGAACTCCAAGTCTCATCACATTTCTATTTGTGTTTGCATGGTATATTTCTTGCCTTATCGCTTTCCTTACATGAAGCAATGGTAATATCACTTTATTGATCATAGGAAACATAAAATAGAACAATAAAATAGCACTCAGGGACACTGCTCCCATAAATAGCTCAGTGCTTTTCCTGCTGGGAAAACGGTAAAGATAGGAAAGGTCACAAACACCTCAGAGATCCCTAAAGTTCCCTATTGGGAGTATCCTACTGCATGGTACTGGCACTACTCGACTCTACATGCTTCTTTTCCTTTTCCACTGCAGAGAGGACCCAATGTCCAAGCAACCCTATTCTGGGGCAAACATTCAGAGAAAATAGGCAATCTACAAGTTCACAACATCGCAGTGAACTTGTAGACTTTGAAAACTATCTCGGAACCAATCAGGTCGCAGAACAAATGTTACGGGTCCATTAAGGTTTGGGTTAGTCATTTTGGACCATTTTTGTGAAGAGCTCTAGCTTTGTGACCCATTGGGAGCTTGTAGATCAGATATTTTCACAAACACCATTGTACGATGAAGTACAAATGGGTTTCAGTGATAGTGCCTTACTACAATTTTCTTGAAATT